>NW_011499953.1:597625-601241 GCF_000495115.2 Populus euphratica | reverse complement strand
ATTTAGGTCTACTTTATATGGATGGAAGGGTAAGACATAAGTCTACAACTTTCATATGAAGCCTAAGATTTTAAAAGGTTATTTTCAAGTTCAAATTATAACAACAACAAAAAAATCAGAATCTATCCTGCAGCCCGAGCACTGCTTAGTTTTTGGCCCATATATGAAGTTTTAAAAGTCTAAATACCTCCATTCTGAGACAATTTCCTCCAACTTTTATGTTTTCAAGTGGTTCCAATTTTGACATTATCAATGATGTTTTGGGCAGACAAGAGAAAATAAAGATTGTCACCAAGTCAAGAGTTGACCACTCACTCGCCAATTAGTCATCAAATCAATAGTTCCTAATTTTGGACTATAAAAGGAGGTATTTATCATCTAATTTAGATTTATATTGTATAACACTTAGTACAATAAATGCTTGACACTTTCATAACATATACTCTATGGTATAACTGACACTTGAGCTACGAAAGGAATTTAATTTGTTATTAACATAAGTTATAATCATGAATGTCTGATGAGATTTATAAATATTAGAATTAATCGAATAAGATAACTAATGTAATCATGTTAACAATTTATAATCTGATTGGAACCTCCTTTATATATGGTTTTTAATTGAATAATAAGAGTTTATACTATACTTGTTTGACATACGATTAGTGGATCTTCTAACCTTAATATTTGTTGTTATTATTGTTTAATACTTATATTAATCTTTCATCTTAAACTTCTCATCAACTTCTTTCTTTGTTTTTAATAATACTACTACTATTACTACTAGTATTATTATTATTAATATTGTTGTTGTTGTTGTTGTTGTTGCATTATTGTTATCTATAATTTATACAATTAACCTTCCTGTGGTTCGACTCCGGTCTTGCTAGGTTATTTATTACTTCGATATTCCTACACTTGGGAAAAGATACCAATCTTTTGGTCATGTCAGTACACTTATAGATGATATTGTGTTATGTGAGAGCATACATTCATATTCAATATAAAATACCAAATTAAATATGAATGATAATATTGTGTTATCTGAGAGCATACATTCATATTCAATATAAAATACCAAATCAAATGTGAATGATATATTGAACATAAAATAAACATGCAAATCAAAGTAAGATATAAATTAACAATAGGCATAAAAATATAGATTAGTAATAAAAGACAAATAAGAAATGCCTAACCCTAACAATTTGTTGTTATTCTATGACCTCTTTCTTCCAAGTGTTTATGGAGAGAGAAAAAGGCCTGAGACATGTGTGAGATATATTGAAGTAATCATCTAATATTATGATCATTAACTAGTCTTTTAAAGTTCTAGGTATGATATTAGTTATGCTAAAGAAAATATATTATCACTCAAAAACATCTTATTTGAGGTAAACTGCATTTATATGATAAAGGTTTATCTAAGCTAATGTATAAATATTTATGGTCAAAGATGATTCTAATGCATGGGATAAGACCTAAAAGGTCAAAAGTGCCTAGTTGGGCAAAAGTCTATCCTTTTTAAGGTTAAGGTCATTCCTGATTATTACTACAATAATGACCCATGAAGATTTATTTATAATAGAAATAATTAGCAAATCAATATGACCACTATATTATCAATAAAGAGATCATTTATTATTAATTGAAGCTTATGATAAGTGATGATCTTTCAAGTAATGTTTATGAATAACAAGACAATCCTATATAGGGCCAAGTTGACCTTAAGCACTTGTTTATATAACCAATTATTCTAAAATAATATTTGGTTATGGTTTATTTATCAAATACATTTTACTAAATGATTTTATATACCTTAGTCCCAATTATCTAAATAGAGACCACTAATAATTTGTTTACTTAGCGGTATGGTCTAAAGGTACCTAAAGGAATGTTACTTATTTGATCAAATTGCCTACACTTAAAAAAACAACAACCTATAAAGGTTTATATATCTTAAAACGTATTGTTTTATTGATAATTACATTTATTCTTTCATGTTCTTAGAATAATTTACCCCAATAAATCCTTATATATAATGACCCATGAAGACTCATTTACACACATACATTGCTGGTGGACAATCTTTTAGGACTAAAACATTTGTTATTATAATTATAATTATTTGAAAGAAAGGAAACTTTCATCATATAAATAATTTTGTTACCCCTAATTGATAATTATAAGCAAGATCTATGATGATTTATTTACTTTTAGGCCTTGTTGTTGGATATGTCTAACTATAAAATTATGCATTTCATTTTTCTAAAGACTTTCATTTTTGAAAATCAAAATATTCTTTTAAATATTTAGAATATTTGCCTTTTTTAAGTAATGTATTTTATTTCAAGTCAAACCTCACATATGGTATACCCTATAATTGAAGTTGCAATAGACACCATAGGATGTACATGCATACAATACAACAAGTCTCTTTTTTATGTTGTTTTGAGAAATAGAGAAAAACAAACCTTAAATAATTATATTTATAAATATATTATAATCACAAAGATAACTAATAGAACTTAAAAAGATGCATAAACACTAACGAGATGAAAAACTATTTAAAGTGTAAGAGGCTCGACTAAAATGCTTGGAGCTTAAAACATTTTTTTTAAAACATATTCATGATGTATATGCATATGTAAAAACACATCAAGTATGAAATAAACACATGTACAACACAACTCATAACAAATACCATTTGCAAATATATATATATATATATATTCACACACATATAAAAAAATTATTACAAATCCCTTTAAAAATATTAAAATGTATTTGAGTTTGAAATGGACCTTTAAGAGTCATCAAGACCTTACGAAAGGATAAATATAATATTTATTTATTTTTAAAATATAATATTTTATAAATAAAAAATATTATCATTGACACGACTAAAAGATTGATATCTTCTTCCAAGTACAAGAGTGTCAAAGTAATAAATAACTCAATAAGACAAAGGTCGAACTACAAGGAGATTAATTGTATAAACTATAAATAACAATAATATAACAACAAAAATAATAATAATAATAGAAAAAAAGAAAAAGCAGTTGATGAGAACTTTGAGATGAAAGATCAATAGAAGGATTAAACAATGACAACAACAAATGTAAAGGTTAGAGGATCCATTAATGGTATTTCAAACAAGTATAGTATAAACTCTTATTACTCAAATGGAAACAACATATAAAGAAAGTTTCAATCAGATTATAAATTGTTAACATGATTACATTAGTTATCTTATTTGAATAATGATAATATTTGTAAATATTGTTAGACATTCATAAATATAACTTATGTTAACAACAAATCAAGTTTCTTTCATAGCACAGGTATAGGTTATTGATTAGTACTTAAAAATGTATTTTTATCATGGTTTTATATCATCATTTTGCACTTGAAGTATCAATAACTCCTTAACTAAAACATGTTTTATAATAATATATCTAATAATATAAGATACCTTTAATTTATGGTAAATGTTCATTTTAAATGCAAGGCTATCACATAAATGAAAGGATTGATTGATGACTTTAAGAACATAAATTGCAAGGATAAAGAGATGACCAAACTTAGCAAAGAGATGTCGGTGCAATGCAAACTT
>NW_011499953.1:514464-597472 GCF_000495115.2 Populus euphratica | reverse complement strand
CTTATTCACTCTTTAATACTTTGCTTATTAAATAACTAATCTTGATTTATGTTGTTATATAACTAATCTTGATTTACTTTGGTCATGTCAGTTATATCATGCGGTTAGTCTATGAAAGTGTTAAGTATTTGTTGTCCCAAGTGTTATATAATATAAATCTAGATTAATCATTTAACAAGCAAAGTATTAAGAATGAACAAGATAACAAATACAAAACATGTTAGTATCAAACATTAAAGTCCATATTATATTAAGTTTACACTATACTTATTCTTACACCATTAGTGTAACCTTTTTACCTTGACATAATAAACTTAACTAAATATAATAAAAGAGAGAAACATAAATAAACAAGATAAGAACATAAATAAAATAAAAGTTAACTAAGTAAAGAAAATAAATTAAAAGGCATAAACAAGATATTAATGAAAATAAAACTTAAGCATTATAAAAATACAAAGACAGAAAGCAAGAGCATGATCTTAATCTAAAAATGAAGATACTTAAATCCATGGTAAATGCCTCCTTTTATAGGCCAAAATTAAAAATTATTAAATTGATGACTAATTGATAAGTGAGTGGCTAACTCTTGACTTGGTGACAATCTCTATCTTCTCTTGTATGAATAAAATGTCATTGATAACGTCAAAATTTGAACTAGAACTTGGCATGAAAGTTATAGGAAATTGTATCAGCTTTCCAAAGAAAAAAATTGAGGTCATTTGGACTTCTAAAACTCTGATATGGGTTGAACACTAAACAGTGTTTGGTCTGCAGGACAAATTCAGACTTCTTCATTGTTGTTACAATTTGGACTTGAAAATGACTTATTAAAACAAATCTCCACATAAACGTTATAGGTATATATCTTATGTATAAAGTAGACCTAAATTTGAGATCTACAGCTCCAGATATGATCCAATTACCAAACACTATTCCAGTTTAAACTACACCAATATCTCTTTTCTAAGTTTGACCCTCTTTTTGTCCTTTCAATTTTAATACCTCAACTCATTAATCAATCCTTTTATTTATATCATAGGCCTGTATTTGAGATGAAAATTTATTATAAATTAAAAGTATCTTATGGTATCAAACTTGTTATTATAAATCATGCTTTAGTTAAGGAGTTATTGATATTTTAAGTGCAAAATAATGATATAAAACCTTGATAAAAAAATATTTTTAAGTACTAATCACATCCTCCAACCAGCTTATTACTAGTCCCTAGTAATTAAAGTGTAAAAATAGAAAAACAATTAGCAAATTCCACAAAGCAAGGCATTCATCATTCAACTTCCATTAGTCTATCTAGATAAACAAACTCTCATTAAATTTATATATCTTTTAAAAAAGATATTAATAAACCTTCATTATGTGTTTTTTTATTCTAATGTTTAAGGTTAACTTCCTTATGTTAGGATTATTATCTTTTTCCTCTTTTTTTTTTTTTTTTAATTAATATAGATATAACTTTCAGCTAATAACTCTCAGACCAATTGGTCTTAGAGCATTAAGTGTTGAGACACCTCTTTAAGTTTAACAACTCGGGTTGCCGATACTGATATATAGATAGTGCAATGTTTGATTCCCTTAAACTTTTCTCTTCAACCCATATAACAAGCATTGAACCAATAACTTCTTAGTTAGTTGATTTTAGGGTATTAGGTGTTAAAACACATCTTCGAGCTTAATTGTTTCAGTTAAGGAGGTTATGAAACCAAACTTATTTATGTTTTTTATTATCATCATTTTTTTGTTTTTTGTTTTTTGCAATTTATATACTATCTATTTTCCTTAGTTGTTACCTTTAACAAAAGAATATAAATAATATAATAATCTAATGTGTAGCCCACAATCATATGTTAAAGTGTGTGTGTGTGTGTGAAATGAAGGTTTAAGATTTATTAAGTGAATATATAAGCAAAATTAAGTGATAACAATGCGATAGTATGTAAACCTGAATATTTCAAGAAGTATTTTGATAGACCTTATTATGAATATTGCAAATAACCATTGAAAAATATTAATCAGGATACGTCTTAAGAGTCAATAAAATTCATCTTTACTCTGTCATCTTAATAACAACAGTTTGCAAATGGTTTATGAAATAAAAAATATAGTTAGTTTTTTTTTAATATCAACTATTACTCTCTCCCTTTAACCAAATGTCTGGAACTAATTATCTACTATAATTGAATTTAATTATAGTATTTGGTTTGAATTCAATAGATAAATAAGTTGAATTCACAAGTTTGGAATGGATAAAATTCAATTTATTTTATTTTCTATATTACCCTTGTTACCTTCATTTTATCTCTTCAAAAGTCTTTTAAAAAAAAAAATTTTAGTGTTAAATTTCTTCTTTTAGAATTGTAATTCAGAGGAGTTGACATTTTATTTACTTTTATAGTATTTTTCAATATTGAATTCTATTTAGAATTTAATTCTTAACACTTAAAGAAAGTCTTAAACATGAAATTTCATTAAAATCTTTGAATTAAATTTTTAAAGGGTTCTAAACATAATATAAAGTGGATTCTTTTAAATAACTAATAAAATGTCATTAATTATTCCTTGAGCATTATAAAAAATTTTCAATAAATAAAAACTAATAAATACTCTAGATGATGTCGACTAGTGTTCTAATGATAACTTCTTGCCATAGTTTTATTCAATCCTTAATAAATAAGTAAAATTCCATAAAGCAAATATAGTGTCAATCAAGTAACATTAATATTCAAGTCATTATTATCTAATAAAATGCATAATTATAAAAACTTGACTAGGGACAAAAACTGGATCATAAGTTGAAAGGATCAACCTCAATTAATCTAATTTAAAAAGAAAAAACCATCAAAGCCTATAATTTTCTAGGTCTTTCTCAAACAAACTAAAACCCCACCTCTTTTAAAGCCTATAATTTCCTAGGCCTAGAATTTTCTATATAAAAGAAAGAACAAAAAAAATACTTTAGAAAAACTAAAATTCTTAGTTACCATTTTCTTTTCTACGGTCACTGCTATGAAACTAAACACCGCAACCTTTACCCAAAGAAGAAGCAATATTATGGTCATAATTATTATTATCTTCAATTTTTTTTATTGTTATTATTTCAATCTATCATCATCATCATCATCTTTTTTTTATTTTTAATATTTTATTTTTATTTTTTTTACTTTATTAACTATTACCTGGATAATATGAAAATGAATTAAAAATATGATTAAAAGGAAAGGAAATTATGGATTGACGAGGAATGAAGGAAAGATACCAAGGTGATTGAATGAAATTGATTGGTTAGCAATGATGGTTTTTGATTGGGTTAATTGTTTGGCTCATTTTTCTTTCAACTCATACCAATCTAGATCTTGGGTTAATTGAGTTCTGTTTTAGGTCAATTCAAGTTTTATAATTATAGTAAAATAACAAATATTTAGGTTTGTTATCCAACTAAGAGCCCGTTTGATATTATGATAACTATTGTTTTTGAAAGTATTTTTTACTTGTAAATACATCAAAATAATACTTTTTTTATTTTTTAAAAATTTATTTTTAACATTAACATATCAAAATGATCTAAAAGAATAAAAAAAAATTAGATTTTTAAAAAAACTCTTTTAAAATAAAAAATAAATAAATAAACTCTTAACTCTACAAAATGTACTATTTTTTCTTGCATTCTATTTCTTAAAACAAAATTATTTTCCTACTTGAAAAAAAAAGACCCTCGAAAGACGAGGTATATTAATCGGGGTCGTTTTATCTATAGTGCTTTCAATAACCGAAACTATGCAAGTCAAACGACTCCAGTTTCTGTTCCTGTCCTTCCTTCTTCTGAAAAATCCGTCTCTTGCTCAAAGTTTGAATGATGATGGACAAGATGTTAAAAGATCTCATTTCCCGGATGGGTTCATCTTCGGAACAAGCACTTCCTCATATCAGGTAAGCGTTCACTGATCTTTCTCTGCAAAATCACCTTAAAAGCTTCAACTTTCAATTTCATTTTATGTTACAGGTTGAAGGAGCTTATATTGAAGATGGTAAGGGTCTCAACAACTGGGATGTTTTTAGTCATATCCCAGGTAATCAAATATTAAAAATTTAATTCAACATTTGCCAGTTTGTATATATAAGGACACAAATTGGGTTGTTAACTATGTCAATTTGATTATCAAAAATTTGCAGGAAACATAAAGAACAATGACAATGGAGATATAGCAGACAACCATTATTATCGTTTCTTGGTATTAGTTTGACTTTCGTTTGCCTCGCCTGTTTTTCAAAACAAACATCTTGTATCTCAAAGTGGATACTTTCTCTTTTTTCTAATTTTGTGGACAGGAAGATATTGAGTTAATGAGTTCTCTTGGAACTAATGCGTATAGGTTCTCTATATCATGGGCTAGAATTCTGCCAAGTATGTGTATCTGCAATCATATTTCGATGAATTCGAGTATGATTTGATTTTAGTTTGGAATTATATGATGATTAGTGATGTTTATGGGGCTGTACTAGGAGGAAAGTTCGGTCAAGTTAATCCAAGAGGAATCATGTTCTATAACAAACTTATAGACAATCTATTGGAGAGGGGTAATTTTGCTCTTTTATTGTTTAGATTTTTGGATATTTAAAGAAAATTGATACTAAGTCATTGCAATTTTTCGTAATAAAATGCAGGAATGGAACCATTTGTGACGATACACCATCACGACATCCCACAAGAGCTCGTGGATAGATACGGAGGATGGCTCAGTCCTCTTATGCAGTAATTAATGCTCACATTGTGAACAATTTTGAGCTTTAGCTAGTGGTTCTGTTAATTTTGTTGGCGTATTCTTTTGCTTCTTTTTGGCGGGTTTCCTCATTTTTTGCCATTATTATCAAATTTCTGATTGGGTACTTGAAATTCTTACTTTCCTTATTTTTTAAAAAAAAAAAATTCATTTTGAGGGCTGTTTTTGGATACATGCATTTTGGATACTTAGGATGAGACTGTTCTTGTGCTGTATTAAATTCATTAAGCAATTAAGTTATTGTAATACCTAAGTTTGGATATTCTTGTAGGGAAGACTTTGTATATTTTGCTGAAACTTGTTTCAAGAGCTTTGGGGATAGAATAAAAAATTGGATAACCATGAATGAGCCAAACCTACTCGTGGACATGTCTTATATACGGGGATGGTACCCTCCAGCTCACTGTTCACCCCCTTTCGGCAATTGTTCTGCTGGAAATTCTGATATAGAGCCTCCCATTGCTATGCATAACATGATATTGGGACATGCCAAGGCAGTAAAGCTATACCGTGAACATTTTCAGGTGATAGAATGACTGTTGTAGGATAGTATGCACTGCTGCATTGCTTTGATTTTTTTAGTAAAATTATTTCTCTTGTTGCAGCTGGAACAAGGTGGTTATATAGGGATTGTTGGATTTACAGAATATTTTGAACCGTTAAGAGACAGTGAATTAGATCGGCAAGCTGTGAGGAGGGCCCTGGCCTTCACTAATGCCTGGTAAATGTTCTTGATTACTAATGAAGTGAGAAGTGGATGCAGAAAAGTATCAAATTCTATGACATGTTCAGAAAACTTGGGTGGGTGTCCAACTTTTTGTTCTGTCCTTCCTGTCCTAACTGGTAGCAAGGGATAAGACGTGGCCCATGCTTTGTCACTATATGATCCATATCTTTACCTTAAATCATTGTCATCAAACCACCCAGCTGACAATCATAATTGGAAATGACGTAGACAAGCACATTCATGGTGGTCCAAAACCATCTTTTATCTATGATATATGATAAAACACTGATATATTTATGGTGTGTATTTGATTATTCTAACTCTGAAATTACAAAAGAATACACCACTGACAGCACAATGATCATTTCTTTTTTCCATCAATCTAGACATTTTAGGGATTTCTGTGAACAACACCTTATTTTTAGCATGCGAAGCCCTAAATAATTTCCATCAAGTGGATGAAAAGCGAGAGCCCATCACTTCATTGTGAGGCGCACAAGATTGCTGTCTTTTATTTTGGATGATGATTTATAACCACCAGCGAGATATTTGTTATTAAACCTGAATCTCAGCTAAAAAAAATTAGGTAGAAATTTACTTAGTCAAACTTGAATATTTAAACTTAATTAAAAAAAAAACTTGGAACATGCCATTTTGAATTAATCCAAATTTACTTGTATATTTGAGTTAATTTATTCAACCTATGTAATATTCGGGTCTAGTTGGACTGGATTTAATAACTTGCTTTAAAATTTAGTATTCACAATGATATGTCGATGGTTTCTCCTTTTTCTTGTTTTTTTGTATAAGTTTGCAATGTTGTTGGGTTACGAATTGATCCGTCATAGTTCGTAGAGAATTTTTATATCGTTTTAGAAAGTTGTGAAATTAATCCAATTAGTCAGATTAGCGGACTTCAGATTGATCCCCGCAAGGGACCTCTACGAGTCCCATTGGTTTGACTAATGGTGATGGTTCCGGAACCTAAACCAACAGTATAGCATTACTCTAACTAAGATGGATCGTAAGAAGTTGATTTTTTCTTGCTTATGCAGGCTGTTCGATGCTGTAGTATTTGGGGATTACCCTGCTGAAATGCGCCTTTATCTTGGAAGTGCACTGCCAACATTCTCACTAGAAGAAACTTGCTACCTAAAAGGAAGCTTAGATTTCATTGGTATGAACTTTTACACATCATTATATGCCAAAGATTGCATCCATTCTGCTTGCATCTCAGGCGGGGATCGCCCTATTCGAGGCTTTGTTTACACAACTGGAGAACGGGATGGTGAGCCGATCGGAGGCCGAGTATGATAGTGTTACTCATAACCTTTATCTTCCTAGCAAGTCCCTTTCCGCTTCTATTTTAATTTTTGTGTTCATTGCAGTGTGGGAACCCACGGTTTTTTGTGGTCCCAGAGGGAATGGAGAAGATTGTCAACTACATGAAGGAGAGATACAATAACATGCCTATGTTTGTGACTGAAAATGGTGAAGTACCACAGTTAGATATTTTTCTTCGTACATAAACACTCTGTTCTGTTAGTGAAATGCTTTAAATCTTGCTCCTGCATGTTTGTTTTGGTTTCGTTCTCTAGTATTAAATCTGAAACTCAATATATTCCTAGCCAGGCCCATTTATCTACAGGTTTTATTATGTGAATGACAATATAACTCAAAATGTATTTTGGCATTATAGGGTTTTCTCCCCCGCAACAAAATGATCAAGTTCAGGCGTTATTGCAAGACACCAGCAGAGTCAACTTCCATAAATCCTATCTTGCTGCTTTGGCTAGAGCAATAAGGTGAAAGGGTCACTTTTTTTCTTTTTTCAGACAGTTTTCTTTCTTGTCTTGAGCATCTTGATTGCATGTATAAATTGAATGACAAGTTGTGTGAAGTAAAATGCTTTTCCTGACACATTGACATAGGAATGGAGCCAATGTTCGTGGATATTTCGTGTGGAGCTTGGTAGACAACTTCGAATGGATAGATGGCTACTCCCTGCGATATGGACTATATTATGTCGATCGCCAGACACTTGAACGAGTGCCAAAGCTTTCGGCAAAGTGGTATAAAAAATTCCTTGCAAATGGCTCTTCTAATCACAACAATGAAGAAGATTTTACCATCAGATCATTCAGAAATACAAATGCCATGATATTAGGATCAGAAGCTTCAAAAGCAGCAATATAATGGCATGGATAGGGGTGAAGAGGGACCAAGAAAAAAGCCTAAAAATGTGTTCTTATATGTGTCTACGAGTGGCTACCAGAGCAAATGTTATTGATATTTGTAGGTTTGTTGATGATTATGCCAATAGTTGACATCGTTCAAAAAAGTCAACTATTTATATTTATTGAAAGTGAGATTGCTGAAAATTTTGAGATTGATTCCATAGTCGACGAAGAATACATTTCAACATAGGAATACTTAATAGAAAATTTTAGTAAGGATGTCATACTATTTTTATTTTTTATTATTATATTATATATTAAAAAACATGGGGTGGAAACATTTATATGAAAAATGAATCATTTCATTTATTTTTTTATATTTTTTTATTGGATTCGTCAAACTATTTTTAACACCCTCCATTTTTTTTTTCATTAGAATTTTTTATCGGGTCATTTTGCTTCTTATTTAATAATTATAGTTCGGTTAAGTTCGTTAAATCATGTTTGAAATCATTAAAATGTGGAGCAATATGAGATGAAAAAAATATTTTTTAAAAAAAATAAAAAAAAATAAAACATAGAAAAAAGATAATTTATTATGGGTTGGCAAAATGCAACATAGTGTATATTTGAAAAAATAAAATTTTATTTTATTTATTCAAACTAATTAAAAATTTTAGAATCCAATTTCTAAAACAACTATTCATCATATTTTTTTATAAGAAATAACATTTATATCTTAGCTTCCTGTTTAATTTTTGGTTGGAATCAATAAACTTGCTATCATTTATTAGCACATATAATTCTTGATTTATTTAATTAAATACATATATAAACTTTTTAGTTTAAAGTTAACCAAAATATTTAATTTAATGATATAAAAATGTTAACAATGCCTGCAAATTGTTTTTATTTAGTGAAAAAAATACTTCATTCCACAACGTAGCACATGGAATCAAACTAGTAACTTTACTCCATTTTCTTATCAATTGTTTTTGTTATGAAAACATATTGTTTTTTAATCAAGATAATTAAAATAAAGGAGTGAAAATTTTTATTTCTATTTAAAAAAACTCCATTTCTTATTAATTTTTTTTTATGAAAACATATTTTTTTTAACAGCAGATTGTTTTAAGCAAAAGCTTATCATAATGTAAAAGGCAAGTTTCAAACAAAAAAGTAAATAATGTCTTCATTATTTTTATGTGGCTATATGAAAAAAATTAAATAATATCCAATTCATGAAAACCATATAAAAATTTACAATTAAAAGACTATTTAATTCTTATTGAATATTAATATGAAATTTTTTTATAATTTATAACATACTATGCTCCTATAAAATTGTTAAGAAAGTGATTGCAAACCTAAACAAAGGTCTAATCCCATACGCTAGCCTCAAAAAGAGGAAAGAGCAAGCAAGTGTAGCCCATGGGCCTGAATAAATTGGGCCTAGATTAGGCCTGCTTTCCTGAGCCATACTGATTTGGGAGAATAAACGGAGTCAATTTTCAAGCTGAATCTTGCAGCAGATAGTGTCCAACTTTACATAATGCTTAGGCCTATGGACCATCATCAATCGGTAGAGGCTTCTGGCGGTTTCTAGAAGTTGGGCCGGACTTACTTAAAGCCCATTTATTTTAGGCCTTTTATCTATTCTCTGGTCTAGGCCTTTGTATATTTATTGTTTTTTCGGGGTAAAAGGAAATTACTGATAAGAAGATGTCCCAAGCGTCTCATATGCCGATGGGCCTAATCTGGTAGATCCAGTTCGCTTCACAGCTCTTTACTCCATTCAAATTCAATAACTACACCTAGAATTAAACTCAAAATTCCAATTAAGTATAAATACATACACACATTAACAATTAAAAATAAGAAAATAGAAGAGAAGAGAATTTTATTATACCCCTGGTTACAAAAAATTTATTTATTAATTTTTTTAAATTTATATTGATAATTAAGTTTTATAATTTTATAATTTATTTTTTTATTAGATCATCTCAGTTCCAAGACTTTCATCATAAGTTTGAGAAATTTTTTAATTGATTTTTTTTAATTTCATCATTTAATATTAATTTGAATATAAATTAAGTTTCATGACTAGTTTTAATTTTTTTTTATGAGTTTATTCATGTCTTGTAACTCAAGTGATATATTTGGTAGGTTAACCTTAAGTGATTTGAGTTGTTTTTTATGTTTTTTTAATTTTATCTTTCAATATTATGTTGATTGGAAAGTTAACTTTATAATTTATTTTAATTTATTGTTTATTCAATTATTTTTGTCTCATAACTCGAATTATGAGTTTTGTGAATTAACTCATTATGAGTTTTGTGAATTAACTCATGTTGACTCAAGTAATTTTTTTTTTATTTTTTTAATTTTTGTTTTTAATATTAAATTTTTTTAAAAATAAATTTTATCACAGGATGCTTGCATATTCGTATGAGATGAGAGTACTTGTGTGGTGTCGCTAGTTTACAATAATAGATGAAGAGAACCACAAAAAGATAAAACTTAAAAAAGTTGCATTTGTAATTCCAGCTGAAGACCATGAGACCATCAGTTGAGAATGGTGGGTTGGCAGGTGCAAGTGGCGCCCACGTTTGAATGGTCATGTAATCGACCAGTAAACTTCAAAGAATTACATGATCTTTCTCGTAAGTTTATAAGCACCTAGCTGGTGATGAAAAGATAATCCAGGAAGATAAAAGAGTGCAAGCTAGCTAGGAAGAGGTCAGAGCGGGGAAGAACAGGAGACCAAGTCATCATAAAGGAAATGCAAGAAGAAGGAACATGAGCCTAGGAGTTGAAATTGCAATGGCAGTGGTGGGTCTATGGGCTGTGTTTTTGCGGCCATTGATAATAAGATACGCAGGAGAGATGATGGAAGTGATGGGTTGTGCGGTGCACCGGATAATGACAGGAAGGCCTTCTTATAGTCTCTCTACTTATCTTCCTTATTCAGACTCTTTTCTTCACTGATGGTGGATCACCAAATCCAATGAAGTCGAAGAAAGAAGCTGTCGAGCTGAAATACAGAGCGCAAATTAACAAGAGAAGCTGTTTTGCAAGATTTTCTTGTTAGGTAGCATGGTTTTCAGGGCAGAGATATTCTATAGATTAGTCTCTGTTTGCTGTTCTACTCCTTGTTTTTGCAATTTGTAGCCGAATCTGACATTAATGAAGTGAAATAATTTTGGTAAGATTTAAGCATTGATTTCTTGAAAGGACAAGAGGCAAAAAAGAATGAGCATTAATTATTAAGATAGATGAATTTTACTTGTCCACGGAATGAGAACACTCAAACGTGTTTTTCTTTGGTTCCAACAGGCAGCTATCGGCTTGTTTCATGGCTGGTAGATAGAGAAACTTCGTTGATCTATCTAGGAAAGGTAGGTCTATATTTCTTTCCTAAGTAATTTATATTAAAAAATATTTCTTCTATTTATTAGATGAATTAAATAACCTTTATAGCTTTAAGGATTAAGTAATTAATTTTAAATTACACTGATTGAAACTTATTCTTAATTGATTACTATGCTCTAATCTTTTTTTTTTAAAAAAAAAAAAAGTTGTTCCCGTTTACCATGATCACGTCTGAATCTGTGACCTCCACTCATGATTACTCACTATCACAATAGAAAAGGCCATTAAAAACTTTAGGCTTTGATGCTGACTGACTAGGAATCGAAGGAAAATAAGAAGATGAAATTTACAAAAAGGGCTTAAAGAACCCTAAACTAACTATTTATTCTTAATAAAAATATTTTAGGCATCTCTATTCTAAAAAAAAAAAAAAGAGGCTTAAACTAGTTTAAATAGGACCCTCATTCACCTGATCCAAAAAAAGAAAAGAAAACTCCATTTCTATAGAAAAAATAAAGGCAAAAATCTAAAATTAATTAAAAAATATTAAAATTCAAAAACATCTTTTCTAATTTGAGGTCTTTTCTAATTTTAGATGAATATATCAAGTTAACCCATTACAAAACAAGGCTGGCAAAACAAATTTTCTAGCCATTGTATTAAAAATTATATATGTTTTTATTAGAAAAATTATTTGACGTGTTTCAATTTCTTTTTAGACTTAAACTTATTTATATAATCCATAAACATATTTATTAAATATTCTACAAGGTCCAATTATAATAAATTCTTATTTGATTGTTCATATTCTTTAGAACTTCCTGCACCATTGGGACTGATCGGTAATGCTATATTTTCAGATGATGTGTTGGAATCTTGATAATATAATTGTATATATAGAAATTGTTTGCATGTGAAGGGTGATTTAGCTTAAAGAACAAATTATAAAAAATTACATGCTGGAAGTATGGAAATGGAATAATTCTGTTGGCACATTTGATATATATAGTAATATTTTTTTAATTTTCTAGAAAATATAGACGAATTGAGTCGTATTCCCATCAATAAATCATCGACAGAATTAGTTTGTCGATAACTGTGGCATATGCATTATATTTTTTTCTAACTTTGGGGAAAATACCGACCGGTTGAGGCCATTGGTATCTCTATCTGTAATATTTAAAAAATATTTTTAAAAATAAAATTGTATAGAATAATTAATATAAAACTTGATTAGAATAAAAAAATTAAAAATAAAATTGTATAAAATTGAAATATGTAAATAAACTTGAATCATATAAAATCCAAATATTCATTACAATTTTATTTGTACAAATAAAAATTAAACTAGAACAATGGTTGGAACTGAAGGAGGAGGAGGAGAAGGTGGTTGGTCGTTCCCAAAATCATACGATCAAAAAGGTAGCATACACGTAGAACCCATCTGTGATTTCATGTCCATGACCATTTGACGGAGTTGTTCATAATCTACCGAGAGTTACTTATATTTTTCTGGTGAGATGAGTCAGGTGTTGTTGTAAGACCACAAACTCTTGAAACTGGATGCTTAATATCGATTAGAAGCTCCTAATGGCCTAGACACTATGAACCCCCCCACAAGTTCTTAATTATAGTGTTGGAGAGTCTGTATACCTGATTTTTATCGAGTCCACCAGACGATCCTACCTCCATCCACAAATCCAGATCGAAATCCAGGTAGGTCAAAGGATCATCCCTTTATTTCTTCCTCAACCAACTATTATATGTCTCCTAAAAATTAAAAAAGAAATCATCAAATTCAAATCAAGAAAATAATAACTTACGAAAGAAAATGGTTGAACAAAAATATCAGGAAGTATTAAGCGTGGTTGTGAAGAACTATTGCATCCCTTTTGGCAGTCTTCACTTCGCACATGCATCTCTATAAAAAGCTCAATTGGGCTTTGCTCACGTCCAAGAGTTGTAGCCTGTAAGAAAAAAAATATTGCTAGTTAAATATATTTATAAATAACAACAAATTATTAAAAATAGACATTATCAAAATTAATTTTATCATTCACTTTGCATGTGTAATGAACAGAATGGAGCTACGGGTGTACATGGTAACCAAACCATGAATTTGCCGATTTTGGTTCTCAGCAAGAGTAAAAAAAAGAATGGAGAGAATATTATTTTAATTTTACACAGTGTCTCAATGATATTCATTTCAAGTCTCTCAATATGTTGTGTCTACAACTTGCTAAAGCATATATCTCTAAAGAAATAATTGATCTTTGTTAGTGCATTATATATCCTCTTTGGTAATAAATCATAATAAGCTAATGGAATGAATGTTTGCATAAACACGTGCAGTCATAGTTCTTCATTCCATACAATATGTATTTCTCTAAATTAACCAACATTGATATGTTTGAGGCATGTCCATCAAGAAAATATAGAGTATTAAGTCATTAGTAAACTAGTAGTTGTGCATTTTTTTCTAAGACAAAGCTTGCTTTTAGATTTACAACCCATGACCCATCAAAAACCAATTCTATATTTTTATGGTGACAAAACAACACTATATATATTCTAGCCTTTATGTTGTTCTTTATCTTTCTCTTTCTCTTCACATCCATAACTATATTGAAAATGATCTCAAACACGTTTTTTTCTATATGCATGATGTCAAGGTTATAGTGATGGAGATTGATCTTCCAATAAGGAAGCTCCCATAAAATATTTTGTTTTACCCAGTTGTGGGTCAAACCAAAACTAGAAAATTTCTACTTACCAAATTGGAAACCAAACACAATGTCACCATACTCTAACACCACGTCATACAATTCTTCACCGGAAAAACATGGAGGTGCAACATCCTTTTCAACTCTGCCAATAAAAAAATTATATATGTTCCATTTATATTTATGATTTGATGGCAAAAAACGCAAGTGGCAGTCAAAAAAAGATTTTTTACCCCGGCTTGTTAGCATGAATACCTTGTTATTTTCCATGCAGTATGGACATGCTAGTTTTTCATGCATGCTCCAACCATAAATCATTTCATATGTTGAAAAATCATTAATATTCCACATCAAAGTTGTCATCATAAAAAAATTTTATTTTCTCAATACATCTTAAGTCAAAGTCTTGAAGGACCACAACTACAGTAACTCATCAATCAATGATAAAAAATAAACATCTATATTTCTACCCTGATTGTTATGACCAGGCATGACCGTAGATAAAAATATAAACTCTAACCTCATACATATTCTTGGTGGTATGTTGTAAAGCATGAGTATAACCGGTCAATAATAATAGGGAGCAACAAATGATCTAAATAGGTTGAATATGTTTATACATAACCAAGACACATGTTCCTTGATTTAGTTAAAAAGTGAGGATGCACATTCTTAAAGTACGAAGGATGTAACATCACTCTAACTACCACATCATATGATTGGTGTCATGTCATGTGTTTAGTAGTCTTTGGTGACATGAATAACCTCTATAATCTAGGTGTAATTAGAAAGTATCTAAGTTTTTTATATACTATAAAAGTATTTCTCATACTAGTTCTAGGTTTGTAAAGAGAATACCTACATGTTATGCACTCGGTCAGCTTAGCATTTTCAATGGAATACAACATACGGAAGTTTGGAAACATGTCAATTTTCTCATATCGTAAACCGAGGGATTTCATTATGGACTTAGTAGTATAGAAGTTTTCTTTCAACTTATTTTCTTTAGATAAAATGCTTCTCACCCATTCAACAATAATGTCATAACCAGCCTCATTCAACCTATAATCCGACTTGATGGTGAATACATGTGTAATGGCTGATAATTTACTATGACTTATGCAGCTATCCCATAATAGTTCATCAAAATCTTTCAAAAGATCAAAAAACCTAGTTGCGTCTACATTAGGTGCTTATTCTATGATTGAACATTTAGTGGCATTACTTTGATTTATTCTTATTACATTTATAATCATATTCTTGTAAGGATTATTGTTGTTATTTAGAACTTCATACACGTTGCTAACAATAGAAGTTAATCCAACTATCCTTTCTACCATGCTTTTGTTATGAAAAAATAGTTATTTGTGTGCAAACCAACATCTGGATGAAGAAACTTTTTATTTTTACACTTCTTGCGTGGATATCTAATACCACCTCCACTAATATTTCTTGGAATAGATGTTGTGAAATTAATAAAACTTTAAACCCCATTATAATAATTTATCCTCTGCAATATTTAGAGTGAATTTCGATATATTCATGACTTCTATCAAACCTCTATTAAATAATGATGACAATATGTATTAATTAACTACGTTAAGTAAATCAATTTGCAAAAATATTAGTTTATCTCAAGATTATCCAAATTACTTTCAAACTTCTCTTAAATATTCATTATCAATTATTATCTACATACATACAAATTTATACACGTTAATTTATGAAAACTACAACTTGGCAATAAAATTGATAAAAATTAAAATAGACTCGTTAAACAAGCCATTATTTATTTCATCACAACACACCTGAGTCAACAATTCAACATAATTTTTAATAATTTACTAGCAAATATAATTTTACAAATCTAAAACAACCCATAACAAGTACAAAATTATAAATTATATTACAAGTTTGTTTGAAAAAAAACAATACAACATGTAAACACTCAAACAAAATACATATACTAAAAAAACATTCAATAATAAAATTGAAATTTTAAAATTATGTTAAAATTAAAAAAATAGATTTAATTACTAAAAATAAAAAATCCATAATAAATCAAAACACAAATGCTCTAACTATAAAAATTAAAAAATGATGAGTTGTGTTAAGATGAGGATGAGGGGAGATTTTTTTTTTTGGGAGGGGGGGTGTTGTTTGCAATATAGGGTTTGTTTAGATGTAGAAGGTGAGAAGAAGAAGAAATAGGAGAGGGAATGGTCGGTGGTCAAGTTATATATTAACTATTACCGATGGAATTACTGATAAAATAATTATATATGTAACTTCATCAGTAATTATGTTGGTGAATAGACACGTCACTGTACAGACATCTCGGTTTGAATCCCATTGTAATTTTATTGCTAAAACCATCCATAAAAACTTTCATGTATCGCACTGTTTTGTTTTTCAAAATTATTTATATTCCATCTGTGATTTCCTCGGTATATACCAACAGAATATTTTTGTTAGTATATACCAACGGTTTTAGCAAGGGAATTAATTTAGTAGGTAAATATCACCTCAAAATACCAACAGAAACATTTCATCGATAATTTTGTTGGTATTCATTGAATTTCTAATAATGTGCTAACAAGTCAAATTGTTTACTTTAGTTAATTTAGTAAGGAAAATATGAGAATGATAATTTAATTAAATGAGTTCCCTGAAAACATATATGCTCTTGAAATTATTTTATACTCTCTCAATCAGATATGGTCAGTTTTGATGAACAAAGGATATAGTAATATTTGTTTTGTTTGAGGGATTCTGTCTACTTGTGAGCTCTTTGGCTTGGAAGAAATTATACTTCGAGCATCTATAAAGCAATGAGTTTTTGTGTTAGTGTTTATGTTTCTTGGGATGTTTTGCAAAGCAGTGTGGCCAATTCTTTAGGGCATTAAAGAGTGAATAGCTGGTGGTTTTTTATGGTCTTTAGGAAGCATTAATCTATTTGCTTCACAACTCTGATTTCTATAGAGTTTTTATTGATTTATTAAAATTAATTTTGAATTCAAAGTGTTTTGTAGTTTTCTTAAGTGTATGTTTAAATATTAGAAAATATTAATCATTTTAAGTTTTTTGATTTATCTCTATATTGGTATGTATGTACAAGTCTAGAGGGACTTCCTTTCATTTAAGAGTAATGTAATATTGTTACTCCCTTTCTACCTTTCCCCTTAATTATTTAGGATCTAGTAGAGCTTTTGAGAAATTAAAGCATGTGTGTAGATGAAAGGGACAAATCTCAAGAAATAGTGGATTGACAAGTGACATCCAAAGAAGAAAAAATAAAGATGCAAGATGATAAAGCCCTACAAGAAAATTAGGACTTTACATTAAGAGAGATGGAAAAAGCTATGATAAAGCCCTACAAGAAAATTAGCTCTACAAGAAAATTAGGGCTTTATATTAAGAGAGATAGAAAAAGCTAAGAGAGGCTTAGTGCAAGCTAGCAACTCCTTGCATAAGAGAAGGTGTAGTACAAAGAAAATCACACAAGAAAAGATAAAAGAGAGATGAATCTAAAGAGAAAATAGACAATGGCCTGAGAATTATGATGAAAAATATGGTAGCAACCACTATACAAGAAAAAAGGATTATATAAGCCAGGTTTAAGCAAATATAATTGCTAAAGAAAGGAAGATTGAAGAGATGGCAATGACATGTCACTAATAAGTTGTCATACCATTCGCAAGAGCGCAAAATCTTGACAAACCTTCCCAGATGGGTTAAAAGGTTTTTAGTTGAATAAGGAGTCGCCACCTAGTATTATGATTACTAAAAATCTGAATTGGTCTTTAAAAATTCCAGGCAAATGACTGGTTGTGTAAAGAAAAGGTATTAACACACCTTATATACCTTACTTGAGGTAAGCTCATTTCTAAGTTCTATCAACCTACTATAGAGGGTTTATTATGATGAATAAACTCTAGTTTTCTAGATCAAGAACTTGATTTAAAATATCTTAACTTAAAAAGACATCAGAAGAAAGCAAGCACATTCGCAACTTATATATCGCAAAGAAGGTGAAGTTAGAAATCCAAAGAGATTTGAAATTATTGAGATTTCACTTTTTCTTTTGGTATTTCAAACGTCCATAACTCTTGTACCATGGGACACATATAGAAATATCCTCAATTATCGTTGAGGTTTATTTCAAACAAACTTTAATTTTGGGTGCCTTTACATCATCATTAATAACATTTCAGATTTAAAAAAAAAATTGTTGGTTTTTTATCTTTATATTAGAAGTGAGTAGGTCATATTACTCCTAATAATATGTTAGATATTAATCTTATACAGGTTTTAATCCTTATAATAAAACAAGTAATATCCTACTAATGAATTTTTTTATTTTTTAAAATGTATCCAAAATCCTTCAGAATTTTATATATTGATTGAAAGTTTTATTTATTATTAAAAAATATATATTTTTAATATTTTTTTAATTATTAATATTTCTTTAAGGTTTTATTTGGAAAAAAAACTCATGTTCTTTTACATAAACTATCAAAATAGGTTTAAAAATATGTTTGTCAAACATACCCTTAAGCTAAAAATTCTTTTATTAAAAGGATTGAGAACCAAACAAGACTTTACCCATCTGACTTGAATTTGATTCAATCAGTTGACTCAAAATCTTTAGTTCGACCATAAATCAAATCAAAAACCACTGGTTTGACCCAAAAAACAAAATAAATCCAAAATCAAAACTTAAAATGAATCAAGCTTGCCAAAAACACAAAAACCAAACAAATCAAAATAAAAAAACTAAGAACTGAAGAATAAATGAAGAACATAAAAAGCATGCCCAATAATATGTGTCAAAATCTAGACTGGTTACAAACAAACCAAGGACTTAGACACATTGGAAATTAATCATTAACCAATAATTTAGCTTCATTCATATCGATTATCCAAGAATCAACAAAATTTAATGAAAATGAGTTTAATTTGAAAAAACAAACCCTAGAATTAGAACCTTAAATAAACAATTATTGGTGCAAACAAATAATTGATTATTGATTAATCATGTCATATCAAGATGATAATACGAGAATAAAGATCAAAATTGATCCAAAAAATGTAGCTAA
The DNA here is from genome assembly GCF_000495115.2 of Populus euphratica. Taxonomy (NCBI): domain Eukaryota; kingdom Viridiplantae; phylum Streptophyta; class Magnoliopsida; order Malpighiales; family Salicaceae; genus Populus; species Populus euphratica. The sequence continues at coordinate 578,578 of NW_011499953.1, read as the reverse complement.
GGCAATGTTCTTGCGAAACATTACCTAGAAATTTTCGAGGATGCTCAAAAAACCCACGTACTGACCAAACACATAAAACACATTTCAAGCCCTAAAATCATGCTTTCTTGGTTCACACACATCACTACCATAGTTACACATACTCAAATCAAAACAAGTAACAAAAAAACACTATATTCTAAAAATCATGCATGGAGTTTTAATATAAAAAACTAACAAACTAAAATAGCAAACATACTCAAGAATTGAGAGCTCAAAAATGACATTTTGACATTTAATAGGCCTCAACCAAAACCAAAATGCAAGAACATGTATTCTCTAGCACATAAAAACATTACAAACCTTACTTCCATATTTGGCAAATTTCAAAACCATTTTATTTCATAAAACTCAATCCAACAAACATCATCTAAATATTCAGAAATATTAATAACAAATTCAAAACAAGATTTAAACAATAAAAATAATATTCTTATATATTAATTAAAACCAAAACTAAAACCAAAATCAATACGTAAAGACATCATCAAACATGTATGAACAAGCTTGAGATATGCCTCAGAGACATCATCTACAAGAATAAATAAAGGTTTTAAACCTTTCAACCTTAAATGATGGTTGCTGCCTTTTTGTTTTTTATTTTTCAAGTTTGCTACTTTCTCTTGAAATTGAAGAAATTCTTATGTTAGGCTCTTGAACTTTCACACTTAGTAGGTATTTATAATTTTTTTGCTAGGATATTTTGATTGATTTGCTCAAGGATTAATTATGATTTATCAATACTTGATCCTCTAATCAAAATGAAAGGGTCTTGGGAAAATTTTAGCAGCTGAAAGCTCTATAATTTGCTAGTTTTATAGTGGTGATTTTTCAACAAACTTGGTTCTAAAGATTTTAGTGGTTTTGCTAAAACTTGAAGGTTAAAGAGTTGTTTTTGATCCTTTGATCTTATGAAAAAGCATTTCTAGCCGGTGATAAGAACCCATTTAAGGGCAATTAAGTGTGAAAAAACAAGAAAAAAAATGGTTTTCACATAATAGGTGTATCATAGTCAAAGTTAACTAAGTTAACTACTTTTAAGGTTTTGACGGAACAATTATGATGTAAATATCATCGGAGACCACTTAAAATTAGTAAAGAGGGTGCATAAATTTTTTTTACTATAGGTGTGCCAATAAAAAATGTTTAGTGCCTATTTTAATCACTGACAACAATAATTCACTAACATATCTGTTAGTATAAAAATAACTAGTGGAATAACCACCAAATATAACATCAAATCGAGACACTTACAAACAATAGTTTTTAATTGGTAAAGTCAATGATGATTTTTAGAGATAGAAATATAGCATTTTTCCCTAGCTTGCCGTGAAAATTGGAGTTGAGCTTATATTAAATTATTGAACATAAAATGTGAAATCAGTTACATTGATAAATACTACAAATACACAGTATGATCGATAATACAATATGGAATAATCGGATTGTGCTCCTTCAATTAGTGTTAACATGATATACATCATGGTAGTTAAATTTTAACCTTTTAAATTAAATGAAAAACCAAGGTTTTATTAGATGATTTCTTTTACCTAAAGAAATTTATTTTTGATAAAATTTAGAGAATATTGTGAATTAATTATATGTTGTTAATTTTGTCTCTACTAATCAAATATAAAAACTAATTGCTTCACGCAAATTTGAACTAAGTTTTTTTTCAAGTCTACGATATTTATTTAATGGATCCTGATTCATATGAAAAATATTCTCTCATTCATAGAAAATAAGTTAAACGAATAGGTCTAGTTTTGTTTAAAACATTACGGTTTTTGTGAGAAATTAGATAGATTTGGGATTTTTTTAACAACCATAAATTAATTTTATATTTAAAGGGAATTTTTTTTTATTTTCTCTAAATTTTATGTGATCAAATTAGATAATTTATTTATTTTATGATCCTCACTATCAATTAAAATCTAATGGCTATAATTTAACTATCATGATATATCATGTTAGCAATAAATTGAGAGAAGCCCAATCCAGAATAGTGTTATATATATGTCGGAAAGTAAATAGGTAAATAAATTTCGATGAACAAAGATAAGAGTTAAACCTTTTGTTATATATATCTCATTACATCATACAATATTAAGTGCTACAATTATTTTTTGAGCTTGTAACATTAAGCCATGCTCTTATTACAAAGAGATAATCAAGTGAGTACAATTGACTAAAAAAATAAAGAAATTTGTTTAAAATTTATTTTTATAAATGAAAAAATTGATTTTACAATTTATTAACACAAATTGAATGATAAATAGGCAGGAAAAATTTGATGAAGGACGATCTCTCGGTGGCATTGAAGCTTTTATCTTCAAGGAATTAGACATGTACTAGGCACGCAATATTGGAGTGCTTTTATGGCGCTGCATTTGCTTTTCACTCTCGATCTCAACTAAGGTTTCAATGACAATATCCGACGCACTTGTTACAACCTCCGACCAGTTCCTGGAGAACACAGGGAAGAATGTGAAAAGAAAGACAAGATAATTTTAATTTCTGAAATTGAAATCCAACACACACAAACTAAGAAAGTTACGGTGCTCCTTACCCTTTCAAGGAGTCGAACGTGAGCCCTACAGTATACTTAGCCTCTTCAAGTGCCCAGCGAAACCTCCGGATATCCTCCATGGGACATTTCCCATCGTCCACAACTCGAAGTTGTGAGGGCTTGATGTCACAAAAGATAGGAATAACCTTCTTCTTTGACTCCATAATGAGAGCTAGTTCATGAAGGCAAAAATATGACTCGCAATACCGAGGAGAAAACACAGTCACACCAACCTTACATTTCCTTATTGCACTGTTTATATTATCGAACAACTTGTCTCCTGGCTTCATGTTCTTGTTGTCCAAGAAGGGGTGTAGGTTTAAACGGAAAAGGTGATCATAAAGCAAAGTAACAACCGTGCGCTTGGTGTCGATCCCTCGATGGTTAATGAACACATCACAAGGTTTGGCAACACGACTGGTAACCGCCGGCTGTATTGAGGGGTATTGACGGAAAAATTGGCGTGGGAAGTTTACAATTGAAGAGCGATGCATGGCTTCTGCAACGAAAAAAATAGTTGTGGAGTATCCCTTCTGTGATCAGATAACGTTTCTTAATTCTGCTTTGTTTCTCGTCCTAGTTTGAATCGTGGTTGTAGGAGGGTGGGTATGATCTCCCTTATATAGAGAGTGTATAATAACTTGTGGGACCTTATAATTCACAGGGTTTTTTTTTAAATTAGAAAAAAAAACTCCCATGGTGGTTCAAAAGGACCTTATAATTCTTGGTTGACTGTTTTACTTCTTCTGATGAATTTGAAAGGTTTGAACATCAACAAATAACCGTGTGTTTGATTTGACAGATTATGAAAGCAAATAAAAACCCTTGACCATCTATAAGCTTTCAATCGGGAATTCTGTTGAACCCTTCAAATAAGTTATGATCTTAATATTTAAAATCTTTAAGGCATGTACACGGACGACAACTTATTCAATTACCAGCCCTATTGTCGGATTGACATGTACAAGGGAATCTTTTGAGGAAGAATGTACTGCAAGGAATAACATTGATTAAGACGACTCTCGAGGTTGTTAATTTATTTCCTTTGATTTCAAAGTAAATGCCACTATTTGTGTGCTATTCCTTGTATACTGTTTTCTCTAATATTATAATTAAGGACACGTAACACTCATTAGCCTGCAATAACCATCTAAATACATTTCATGCATGCTTTTACCTCTTTCAAGGGTTTCTTTGACTACCGGAAAATTCCTTCATTAATGTCGAAATATTAAGTATTATTCTAAAATGCATTATATTTTTATTGTGCAAGGCTTTATTGTTCATCTTTTTATATATTATTATGGATGAATTGTGTAAAATTTTATAATTTTTTAAATTTAATAATCAAATTTATTTATTTATTAAACGATTTAACCAATTAATTTTAATCTTTTTATAAAAAAGATAGGATTGAAAAAGAGTGATCAAAATAAAAAAGATGTCAAACATGAGTGACATGCTATAAATTTAATAAAAACTACACTTTGATCTTTAAATTTTAAAAACCACACTACTTATACAATTTCAGTACCTCAATATTTTTTTCAATTCAATTATCATACAAAAATTTATTTTTGTTATTTTTAGTTCTTGGTTAAGATAAAAGAGAGAGAGGTTCTTGGATTTTCACAGTGGAAAGAGAGAAGTGTTGTTAACACTCATTTAGGTTACCAAAACTAATGATATTTGTGTAAAATAATTTCATCTTATGAGAGGAGTTTATATTAAGTGTTTTTACTGTTAAAGTTCATGGAAAAATATATTTGAGTTTAGGTTGATTTCAGTTTTTATGGTGGTTTATTAAGGTCATAAATAGGTTTATCACAGTTCATATGGTGTTTTATAGGTGTTTTGAGTAAAAAATAGATTGAAAAAAGGTTTTTTTTAAAAAAATCTTAATCCCTAATTCTCTAGTTACCACAGTGACTAGAATTTAGACAAATCAAACATGTCATTTAATTTTTTTCCCCAAAAAAATAGTGGAGAATGACAAGTTGTTCTTCCCTCGTACAAAAAAAAAAATAAGAGCTCAATCGCACAAATCCACGTGTGAACCCTGGCAAGATGGATTAGACGGGCTGGCCTAGCTTGCTAGGCCCGGCAATGCTTGGCCTTTGCTTAAAAAAAAAGATTTGTTTTTCTATTTTTTTCAATTAATGATTCTTATTTATGGCTTTTTCTCTAATTTTTTTTATTTTTATTTAAATTAGTATCCCCTTTCTCTTTCATTTTGTTTGAAGAGTCTTTTTTAAATGATGATTATTTTTTTAATTAAATATTTAAATTTAAAAAGTTTTTATGATTCATCTATAATTTTTTTATCTTTTATATCGATGAACTTTATTTTTTAAAATAAAAAAATTATTTTAAAATAATATTTCTAACATGTGCAACATTGCATGATTTTTTTTATTTAATCAATTTAATTTGTATCTTTATTTCTATTACCGTTTACTTAAATAAAAAAATTTATCAAATATAATTTGGTTTTTTTATCTTTCGATATTACATATTTTGATTTACACTTGTCTCTTGATTTTTCAAGTTTTATTTTAAAGTTTCATCAATGACTTTTTATTTATTTATTCACACATATAGTTCTTGATTAATTTGATTACATGTATGCATAACATCTTTGATTTGAAGTTAGATTTTTTTAAACTATGAAGACAGGTTAAAAAAACTACATATATATTTTTTTTATAAAAAATAAAAATATTAGATATGTGGTAGTAAAATAAAAATATTAGATATGTGGTAGTGCACAAATCACATAACTAGTATAGTATATATCATGATATACTTGAAGAAACATGTTTTAAATCATTTTATTATAGCATTGAAATAAAAATAAATAAATAAGAAATGTTGAATAGTTAATCAAAGGAAATTGCTATATTTATTATTTATTTATTTATTTTGTAATAAGGAAGCTGATATTTGTATGTATGTAGGCTCGTACCTTCTCTTGTTTTTGTTTTTTTAATTATTATTATTATTATACAAATAATAAACATAAATAAACCAAAACATACTTTCACCGTTTTTTATTACAAAAATGTCTTGATCACAGTGGACCACATTGTTCAATGAAAAGTGTCGTTTTATTTTTCAATTTATTCACTGAATTTTATTTTCTTTAAACTTAGTCTTTTCATTTTATATTTGTTATATCTTATGTGTTGATATCTTCTTCTCTTTCCATGTTATTGACAACTAAAGATGTTTACTAAAATTCTAGAATTGAAATTGAAGTCAATTTAATGAAACCTGTTTTAAATTTGAAGTATATTTAAAAAATTAAAGGAAGAAGGAAAAAAATAAAAACAAAAAAAATATCAAGCTCTTTCTAAATTCATGTAAAAAAGGTTTAGGATTTTACATTTAATTCATAAGCTTCTCATATATATATATATATATATATTGAAAAAAGAATGGAAAAAGTTGTTAAAAAATAGAGTAGAGAGAAGATTGTTAATTGATCACATGCTAATAATAAAAAAATAATTTCAATGACATTGAGTTTTCTTGATAAGGATTTAGGAATGTAGTGATAATTATTTTTTAAAGTATTTTTTATTTAAAAATATATTAAAATAATATTTATTTTATTTTTAAAAATTTATTTTTAATATTGATACATCAAAATGATCTAAAACATTAAAAATATTAATTTAAATTAAAAAAAAATTAAAACTCAATATCAAACACCCTTAATATAAAAAATATTAATAGAATATTTTTGAACTTTTATCATGCTGGGTAAAGCAGGTCGGGGCTCACAAGTATCTTTTATTAAGCTTACTTTTTAAGTTTTTAACGGATTTAAGGATACTTTGATATCAGAAACGGATTGACTGGTGCAGAAGAAATAATTATTATTTTTTTGTTTTTATTAAGCTTATTGATGCCAGAAAACAGTATGCTTTGATCGTAGTCCATGTCTCCAGCATCACACCGACCATCAAAGAGTATTACGAAAATGCCGTCCGATTTCTCCGTATTTTGGTGTCAAAACCCAAGTTTCTTCGCACCAATCAAGTTATTGAAATGGTCTCCAAAAGCAGTCTTCTGACGATTTTTCTCCCAGGAAGAAGGTGGACAATGGCGAGGCCTCGATCAAATGTTTTGCAGCCTGGGCCTCGACCATCTTGTAAATCACGGCCAACGAGTATCACAGGCAAATATCTGTGAGAGGGCTTTGACAAAAAGCACTTTGCGCGAAAAGCGGTTTGAAATGTTGTGCGGAGCACACAAAAAGATTTATTTTTATTTGACTATAAATAAATATTCCCAAATTAACTTTTACAGCAGTAGTGATTGAGAATCACATTGGCGATTGATTTAAAAGATAGACCTTTCACATCGAAGTAATTTAAGGATTTTTTTTTGCTAATTCTGAGATTTAAAAATGATAGTAATCTTCACATATCTCTAAAGTAAATAGATACACCTCCCCCTCAAAACACTAGTATTGTTGTCTCCATTGAAGCATCAAAGAACGATTCCAAAGGGAACATCAGAGTAGTTAAAGCCAAGCAGAAGCCAGCTCCACATGTTGATAGGAAAAATTCACTAATCAAAGCTTGACATGAAGTTTCAACTTGAATCAGAAAAAATATTGACCTGATCGAACATGATTGATCCAACGAGTTAATTCATGACCGGACTGAATGGATTGAGCCCCTTACAAACTTGGTGCAGTCACCACCAACGAAAAAGACGTGAGAATGCATAAATGCATTGACGAGAGAAATGAGCATTTTGGCTGCTTCAATTTGTGGGATGTAAGTTTGCTTGTTTGGTAATGGAGGTGGTTGCCATTTATTGTCAAATGGATAAACTAGCTAGGTGGGATTGAAGGTGGGGATCTGGACCCAGAAATGTCACAGTTCATATGGGTGTCCGGTCGTCATCATCATTGACAATTTGACGCATCCAGCACTCATCCAGCTCTGGTAAGGTGGATACGTTGCTAGAGATCTAACATATGCTAACGTATTTTATGTTACTTCCCTGAAAAAACCAGTAAGCTTTTCTTTGCTTGCTATGGGAGGGCTCATCAAACGCTGCCCTTTTTGACTGATGATCACTAGTGCTCTTGCATAGCAACTTTGCCTCCCGCAGCAAGCAAAGAGAAGCTTACTAATTTTTCCAGGGAAGTAACATAAAAAAACGTCAGCAAATGTTTGAAGAACTAATATATTTGAACATTTGTTGTTCCTGTTCTAGTAGATTTTGAAATTGGGATTTGAAGAGTTGGATTTGTAATGTTCAAGCCACCAAAATGTCTGTTCTGGAAAAAAGAAACAGGTATATATACCTATGACAAACCTGTAAAGCAAAGTAATTTCTATAAAATTAATATTTTCTTTATAACTATAACAAATGAAATTTTAATCTCTGCTTCTTGGATTAGCTGTGCTGCAGCCTCCTGAGCCCAAAACTTCCTAATATAACGAAGGGTGGTCAGCATGGGATCCACTGTTAATTTGTTCCATAATAATTGAACGCCAATTATGGCCTCATCGAGATCTCGGGTGAGTGAATTTGCAGTTGAACGGCCACCGGAAAAGTACATTGTCTGCTTAACTGGGAAGTCTTCGAATCAAAGGAGAATCATTATTCATTAGGGCCCCCTAAAGTTGGCACGTCCATCCAATAATTACATGCATTAATATCAAATTATATATTTTCTAACACTTGTGACAGCCATAGATCACCCACCAACATAGCTTAAGTTCATGTCCTATTAAGCACACATCATGATTGCAATCTCTTATCCAACTAGAATTTGAAGGCTCATACCTCTCCACTCAAGTGCAACATCCTTCATAATAAGCATTTGACCTTCAGTTATTGATATTCTATGTGTGTTTGAAATATTAGAGTAGAGTGTTTTTAAAAATAGTGTTTTGTTTGAAAATATTTTTGGTTTATTTTTAATATTAATACATTAAAATGTTAAAAAAACTTCAATTTAATATTTTTATAAAACATCCAAAAACAAATATAAAAGCACTCTCAAACGACATGGCGTTGTGCTAATTGACAGCGAAGATAAAAACACTCTTTCTAGCTATAGCTATAACTAATTGTAAGTAATAGGTGATGAAGGTTTGAGCATGAATATTTAATTAATTAGGGTAAATTTTGAAACCAAAATATTTAAATAAAAAGGAAGCGAATGCCTAGCAAACTGAGGACCAGGGATCTATTTGTAAGCTAATTTTCAAATCAAGAATCTGCTTGCAAGTATTGTTACCATCACGGAGTAATAATCTTCAAACCGAAGGACCGATTCCGGGAAAGAAATTTAGGACCTAAATGAATATGGACCGATTCCGGGAAAGAAATTTAGGACCGCATTGCGAGGACCTAAATGAATACTGTAATAAATACAGGGATTGAAGCGTGGAAAAATTTTAAAAATGAGGTCTGAGTATTCCAAGGAGGGTGGTTGTTACTCGGCATTTGCTACTGTACAAGGAGCAAGTAACCCTACCATGCTTTTGGAAACCATGTCTAGTGAAAAAGCTCAACATCTGTCTCTCAAAGCATTGCGCCTTTTAGGAAGAAAAGAAGCAACCTGGAGCCTAAAGCCCAAGGGCTGCAAGAGCACTGGAGACTGCAAAAACTAAAAGAGAAACAAAGAAGCCGCAGGAGTGGGACTGCACCCATGGAAGCAGCGAGTAAATAAGGAAAAGCCAGCAACCTGAGAGCTATCTTCGAGCAAAACAGGACAGCAGCACCATACCACATAGACAAAAAAAGACTATACAAAAACTGCACCCCAGAATTATAAGGGCACTTTGGCGTCTTGCAAGGCAGTAGACGCCAGCAAAAACAAGAACAGAACAAAAACAGGGGAATCTGGTCTAGAATCTGACTTGGTTTAGAATTTTGGCTATTAGGTTATCAAGTCAATTTGATAATCTTGAATTTTTATTATTTTTTTTTCAAATTGATGATGTATCATTTCTTGAAAAACAATTTGTTCGAGTTCAATTAATCCATGTTGTTCTATTTGGGTTTAGTTAAGTAAATTAAGTCGTTGTTAGTTGTTAGTTTTGAATCTTTAGCTTAAGTTTGAGATAATCTTCCAAATATATTATGTAACATGTAAATGGCAGTTGAAGTTGCTACAGCTATTCTTTGCTGCATCCTCACTCCACATCGATCCTACACCGCTGGTCACCACTTTCAAAGTCTCAAACTTTCTTTATCCATAAAATCAAACTACCACTCATCTGCCCATTCTACTCTACTCTTTCATCATCACCTCTCGCAGAATCAAACTTTTGGGATTCTTTGAAAAATATAACACAGTTTAGACATGAATTTTATTTTTATATATACATCCTTGAAATAAAACTTATTTATATAAAATATGAAAGGAAAAAAAAGATAAATTAAAACAATCTCCTTGGAAAATCATCAAATTTTAAAAATAATTACTAATTAAAAAATGCTTACTGAAAATTAAAAAAAAAGATTGTGAAAAAAAGGTGAAGAAAAAAAAAGCTGTTTTTTTAGTTGTGGAGTAATTCTTTCATTCTTTGTACAGTTGAATGTCAGTTAATGTGGTAAAGATCAGATCTGAGAAGAGAGTGTCTGTCGGTATTTCACGAGGGACCCGAGTTCACATGGGACCCACGTTCTTGAAACCGGGAAAAAAAACTCCCTCTCACAGTCTCCCACCACAAGCCAGCATCTGCCTGTCCCTCCCTCAAAAATCTTGCCATGTGATTTTTAGCTCCCATCAAGTCTTGCTTGTATTCTAGTAGTGTTTTATATACAAGAATCCAAACATGAAGCTATGTAACGACAAATCCACCTGTAAAATCAGCCACCCTTAGTTTTAACACCCTTTTTTGACACATTCCTCCTCGCTCTCCCTCTATCTCTCTCTCTCTCTCTCTCTCTCTCGCTAAGATTATTTCTAGTAATGGATTCAAGAACTTTTCTTGATCATGCTCTCTTTCAACTCACACCCACTAGAACCAGGTACGTTAGTATTCAATACCCAAATGCATAAACACTGCAACTAATGCTCCTCAAATGTTTTTCTTTCTGTGTTTGTTAATGTGGGTTGCTTTTTCTTCTTTTTTTCGTGTTGCATGAAGGTGTGATCTGGTGATTTATGCCGGTGGTTTGAATGAGAGATTGGCATCTGGGCTTTTAGAACCATTCCTTCAACACTTAAAAACTGCTAAAGATCAGATATCAAAAGGAGGGTATTCCATTTCTCTTCGTCCTCTGTCTCCCAATGCCTTCTGGTTCACTAAAGCCACTCTCCAAAGGTAATTACTTGCACATCAGAATGTTGTTATTTCTTGTTTATTACTACTGCATAATCTGATTTTGTGGCAAATATTTTGTTGTATTGAGGTATGGTCCTAGTAATTGATATAGTGTTAGTCGCGGAAAAAATTTACTGGCATAAAAATTATGTGGCAAACATCTTCCCCTGTAAATCTTGCTCAATTTGACGAGATTTGGCTGGCAACTTATAGTAGAGTTTGTGAGGGGTCTTTTCTTTTATCCTGGTTTTTCTAGTCGTAGAAAAGCTTGATCTTTTAGTTGGTCGGTGGCTAGTAGATTCGAGGTTTGAGATTAGTGTTTGAGTCAAATGTTGTGGTTTATTTCTCATTATTAATCAAGATCACTGTTTTGGAATTTGGAGTGGCTATCATGATTGGATAGGTTGCAAGTTGATAAGTTAGTACAGATCAAAGTTGACATGAAGTATTTCAATCTTGAACTGGATTTTGAAGGCTTACGTGATCCAAACACCTGTGAATTTGGTCGTCTTTTTATTTGCCTGAAAAAGGCTATTAGCCATAGTTCACTGTCCCTGAGTTTGGGATCTAAATTATGACAAATTGGTGGCTTAAAAATTGTAATCTCCTAGTGATGACCTTATAGCTGGTTACAGTTTGTGCATTTGTCACTTTATGATTTGTTTCTGTCATTGCAGATTTGTGAGGTTTGTCAGCTCACCGGAAGTTCTTGAGAGATTTGTGACAATAGAAACAGAAATAGAGCAGATTGAGAGTTCAGTTCAATCAAATGAGCTATTAAATGGAGATTCAGAAGGTACGCTTGGCGCTATATTTTTTGTTCAATGTAATAGCATGGATTACTTACCTTGCTCATGGTTGAAGCTCAATGTTAGGACTTTCGGTTACATCTCATTAAACTGTTGATATAAATCTGAATTTGCTTTTTGTTGGTGGTTTATTGGAAAGTAGGGTTGCACATTACTTGTAATTGTCATGACAAATTCTCTGTGATCATAAGACATCACATTTACTGAACTAACCTGGATTTGAGAAAAATCTTTCAGGTGCTGCTGGGAATTACCAAAAGTCAACTGTCTCATCTAAGGTATGCCACTTAGTTGAAACTCCATGTGTAAGACCTTGTTTGTTTGTTTTTTTCCCAAATCCTCAAATCATAATTCTAACTGTATTTGATGCCTTGTTTTTTTAGTCCAGAGGAGATCAAAATGGAAGCAGTGATGGTGTACAAGAAGAAAATTCCAAGTAATATTTAATTTTATGAAGCACCATATCTGATGATATAATATACTTGATTGAAATGCCATCAAATTATTATGCATTCACTATTCAACCGGTCTTGAACAGGGTTCGTCTTCAACGTGCTTTGGAAACTAGGAAAGCTGTTCTTCACAAAGAGCAAGCAATGGCATATGCCCGTGCCTTGGTCACTGGATTTGAACCAGACTTTATAAACAATCTTATCTGCTTTGCTGATGCTTTTGGAGCTTCACGTTTAAGGTACACAACTATATAAGACAAAATCAATGGCCATTCAGCAAAATATAAGACAAAATCAATGGCCATTCAGCATATTTGTTGTCCGTAATGACCCTTGTCTTTCTTTATGGTGTCATCGGGCAACACATAGTGGAATGCCCACACACCCATTTGGAACCCCTTCCCAACTAGTTTAGCTGGTCATTGACGAATGACATTGTAAATGAATACATTTAATCATATTTATTTATGGTCACTTTGTATTTCAAGAAAACAATCTAGTTTTATGATGTTTCTCTTATCTTCAAGATTCTGGATGTTATTTTTTTGGCCTGAACAACTTGTGGTTGAATTACCTAAAGTCAACCTCATTATATTCAAAACCAGCTCCCTGCTTTAAATTTTAGTCCAGGTTTAAAACCTCTATCTGATTTCACTTAGGGAAGCATGCATAAATTTCATGGAACTATGCAAGAAGAAGAATCAAGATCGGCTTTGGATGGATGAAATAGCAGCAATGCAGGCATCTCAGCTGGAATTGCCTTATCTGGGAACTTCTGGTATTGTACTTTCTGGCGAGGAAAATTACCCTGGTCAAATTGGTGGTCTCTCTGGTGGGAAGCAGAATAGTTCAATGGATGCATCAGACTCGGCTACAAGTCCTGGAAGTTTAGAACAAAACCCAGGTATGGTTTAGTCATTCATGACATGAACCTATGGTGGTTTATATTAATCTCTCTCTGCAAGAGCATTTAGGTGTAAGTGCCATCAAATGTGCCTTGCCATTATTGTTGCCAGAATCACACGCAATTTAGGAAGTAAATGGTGATCATTATCCCTGAATTATCTGTGCCCCGTTTATTTCCCATAGCTGATGAAAATTAGAGAGCTAGCAATAGTTTAAGGTCTATTGTACTATTGGCCAATCTTTGAAGTAGCTGAATATCTTTACAGATACTGGTTTTCCCCCATCAGCTCAGATGCAATCAACTGATGGGAAAGCTCATATGTCAATGCCATGGCCAAACCATCATCCTCAGTTCATGCACAATTTTCAAGGTCCTGGATTTCAACAAATGCCCCCGTATCAAGGCTACCTTTTTCCTGGTATGCGGGTTGGGTCTCCATATTTTCCAGGGAACATGCAATGGCCTCCAAATGTTGATGATTCTAGCCTTGGTCGAGACTGGGAACCTGATAATCGTGAAAATCGTAAATCATCCTCCAGGAGCAAGAAGAAGTCTTCTCATCGTAAAGAACAGCAAGCTTCTAGTCAAGATCAATCCACTGAGCCCAGTGATTCCAGCTCAGAGACTGAATCAGATGAACATCTGCAAAGTGACAAAAGGAGGTCTTTGGTGGATAAGATGCACAGGAAAAAGCATGGGAAGAAATCCTCAAGAAAGGTTGTCATTCGCAACATCAATTACATTACTTCAATGAAGGATGGAGAAAAGGGCAGCATATCTGACTGCACATCTGATGAGGATGAATTTATTGATGGAGAATCTCTCAAGCAGCAAGTACAGGAAGCTGTTGGTTCATTGGAGAGACGGCATAAATCAACCTCTCGGCAACACAAGAAATCACAGCACAGCACTATAGATGGTTCAAATGATGCTATTGATCAGGAAGGCAAGAATATAATGGCAAAAAATCTTGATGGAGAAAAAGGAAAGGACCACTGGGGTGCTTTTCAGAGCCTTCTCATGCAAGAAAGAGAGCCGAACTCTTTTGGAATTGAACCTGATGCTCCACAGATTCAGAGAGATGACATTACAGCTAAGAGCTACGAGGAGGGAAGGTCATTGGAATTTAACCTGGGATCCAAGGGAATAAGGAAGCATCGAACATTATCAGATGATTCATTCATCGCAACAAAGAGGGAGGCTGGTAATGAAGGTGAATCTCGTATTGAAAACTTTGAAGCTGGTGCAAATGCCCACCCAATGATAAAGAAAAGGGATAGCACATATGAGGAGTTGTTATTTTCTCAAAGAGCTGGAGAATTGGGGAACTATCCTATCATTGCTGATTACTCCACTGAATCTTCAATACCCAAAAGTATAAAAGAAGGGGATTGGTTTATTAGCAGCCAACTGGACAGGTCAGTAAACATGGATGATCACAGAGACCGTAAAGCATTCAGTTGTGATTATGATTCATCATTAACTGGTGAGCATTTCCAAACTGAGAAAAATAAGAAAGATGTATTAGTGGATGACTCATTCATGATCCAAGCTCGACCGTTAGTAGATGATCAGTCTGATTCACTATTACGGACAGACATAAGCATTGCTCCAGATGTAGTTGGAGCTACTCAATATGAGAATGGTAGAACAGAGATTTCGCTAGATAAATCCAAGGTATTTGATGTCCATGAACCAGATGACCTTTACATGGTGCTTGGGCGGGATTCAGCTGCTGAGCATGCTCTACCATCTTGGACTCCGGAGATGGATTATGAAACAAATACTGCTCAGGATAAGCTTCCTTCTAACAGTATGGACACCAATGGCAAAAAAAGTGGAAATCCTGGTAAAAAAGTTGCCGGTAAAGAAGCCAGGTCAAAAGTTCCTAATGGATCTCTTGGTAGGAGCAAATCTGACATCATGTCAAGGACGAAGAAACCAACTTCAGCAAGCAGAACCACACTTCTGAAGAGCAAATCTGAGAAGGTATTGAACAAAGATTTAAGCTAGCATTAAAGCATTTCTCTTTTGTTTCATTCCCTTGATGGAAACTGGAGCAAGAGAAATCATACTAGAGTTTCATTGTATCTGAAATTGTTAGATGCTGTCCGTTAAACAAAATTTCCTGACTTGATTGTTCACTTTACCATTACTTAACCTCCCTTTTTTGGTTGACACTTTATTTTACCACTTGAAAACAGGAAGAAGAAAACAGGAAGAGAATGGAGGAGTTATCAATTGAACGTCAGAAGAGAATTGCAGAAAGGAGTGCTGGTGGCAGTGGTCCAGCCACATCTAAGAGAATCCCTGTAGGGAAAGTACCTACTGCAATTTCTATAAAGAATGAGAAGCCTAAAACCCAATCTCCAACCCAAGATACGAAGAAACCAGTCTTTAGGAGTTCCACTATTGATCGCCTTGCTACTGCTCGGGCAACCCCAAAGTTGCCATCAACTGAATCAAAAGCTGGCCAACCCAAAAAGGCAACCTTGAAGGCAAATATTTCATCACAGAAGGCTGCTGGTGCTGGAAATACCAGTCCAAACACGGTCAAGTCTGACATCAACCGAAAGAAGGATGGAACAATACCCACAGCAGAGAAGCCTGTGGATTTAATACCGACACAAGCATCTCAATCTGCAGAAGGAATTAATGATTTCAAAGATATCAAGGAGTTGCAGAGTGTTTCTTCCGCAAAAAATGATGCAGGAAATATGATTTCAGGAGATAGCTTAGATGATAAAGGCTGCAATGGTGATTCTCTCCACAAAGACTCATCTGCAGGTGACGAGGGGTTCTCTAAAGTAGCTCCAGCTGTTTGTGAATACATAGAAACACCAGATGATCATGGTGAGTGCACATCTGAAACAACAATACATCATGTGCCAGAGTCACCAAATAAGGCTCTGAACCTATGCTTTGTCAATATCAGAGAAAATGGTGGATTCAGTGAAATTTTGGAGTCACCTGAGAAACCTGAAATAGAAATATCGACCCCACCACCTGATGAAATAAACCCAGAACCAATCCACTCCAGGAAGAAATGGAACAGTGACGATAACTCTCCTAAAGTAGCAAAAGGGTTTAGAAAGCTTCTTTTGTTTGGAAGGAAAGGCCGAGCCACTGCTGCAAACTGATCCCACAGGACAAGTGATTGGACTTGTGAACAAGGGTTAGGTGATGCAGCATATCTGTTGAGTTAAACCAGGTACCCTCCCCAGCCAACAGTTACCCCCCTCCCAAAAACAACAGAAGCGAGACCAGGAATTAACTCTCATACATAATAAGGCCTTTGGTGTTGCTGCCATGCGAGTCTATTTTGTAATTTATCAGGTTTGAGAATTGCTAGGTTGAGGGTGTAAAGAGTTATTCTTTTATTTGGTGTGTGTTTTGCGTCTGTATATCGTACAAGAAATAGTTTTTGAAACTCTTGTAATGTTCATTCAAATCTCTGCTTGTATGTTAAACCCAGAACTCCTTGGTGCTGCTTGAGTATTTGTTGCAAAGCCTTCATTTTTATTTTTATTTTTCTCGAGGACTAGTGACTTTCCATGAGGCATTGTTCTTTACCTTGGTAGTTATTAATCTTGAACAACTAGTCTTTGGAGATTCGTAAGCACAGATTACTTAAGCAAGTTTGTTTGTTGATGGCCACTCAAAGCATGAATGCCATGCTTTGCTTTACAGGGGACCGGCGGTTGATTAGCCGTCGAGACATTATGAAATTTGTTGAGACTTGAGAGCAATGCCACCCCAAGTTCCCATCTATTTGAAAGAACAAAAAAATAACAATAATAAAAAATAATAATAATAATAATATGGGCGTAGGCTTTACTCTACGGAAGCATCAGATTCAGTTCTTTGCTTCACCGACAATCAGTCGCATCGAGCTGGGTCCATTCTAACTCATTTCTACTTTTAATGTATTAATATTAAAATATTATATTTTTTAAGATATATTTTTAATATTAATACATTAAAATAATTTTAAAATAATAAAATAATAATAATTTTAAATTAAAATTTTAAAAAACACGATTATAACGCGCTCCCGAAAATCGCTTAAGCTGCCAAATACTTTATTACAATGTACCAAAAACAGAAATTCTTTATCAACATGCAATTCCCAAAACACCCTTCCATCTAACTTTACGATTGGCTGGTGACATACCATTTTCTATGAACTGAATTGGGTATACTGTCTATTTCTTTATAGGTTTTCTATTTTTTTTAATTTTTTATTTTTTTTGGTAATGGCTCTAGTTTCCCTATTCCTTCTATGCTTGCATAGTGGTCTTTTTGCATATTTAGAGAAAGAGGGACTGAGGGGGCAGGGAAGAAGCTAGGGAGAAATAAAGAGAAAGCAGCAAGATCTGAGAAGAGTGTAGTAAATTTGCTTTGCAATGGCTTCGAAACTACTGTTGATTACTGTCTTTATCTTCGATCTCATAGCATTTGGCTTGGCTGTTGCAGCTGAGCAGAGAAGAAGCACTGTAAGTATATGTTTATAGTCCCTTCTTTAACTTCCTTGGTTATGTGTACCACGTTTGGGCAATCTTTTGTTTTTTTCGTGGTTTCTGGTTTTCTTGAAGATATAAATGTGAGGTTTTGGGGTTTTGCTAGAGGGGTCTGTTGGTTTTCAAGAAAAATGAAATAATAAGAGAGAGAAGTACTAAATCTGAAGAATTGTGAAGAAAATGAAGAAATACTGAATCTCGATTGACTATGAACCAACTGACATGAATTTTCAGTTTCTTATCTGAAAATGTTTAATACGTTTAATTGAGCAAGAATAAGTTCTGTTATTTTTGTTACTTAAGCTGTGCATTTTGTTAATGGTATGGCTGTGAGCGACACCATATCCCTTTTTGTTTCTTTTCTCTCGGATTTTCTTGGAAATCATATGGCTAGGGGTATTGGTAGTGTTTTTGGGATTCATACTAGCAGATCTAGATGCAATAATATTTTTGACTTGATGAAGCAAAATCTTCAATGTTGAATTGGTATTGAAAGTATATTAGCAATCAAATTACCATATCTGTTTATATGAATAGTGTTTTGGACTTTTTAGTAATGCAAACAGCAAATCACTTCCTTTCTCACCACATATATCCATGACACTACTAGAAATAAACTGAAGTTTGAATGAGATGGAAAGGAAAAAGAAAATTTTCCAGGCAGATTTTGTTTGCAAAATTTATTTATAACCTGGAGCATATTTAGAACCTTTTCCCAAAGTGTCTGTGGGATGATATTCTGGTATCTATTTCACCCTGTTATTGATCGACACTTACTGGCTACCAATTTCACAAGGAGAGAGAAGGATCTAGATTGATTCTTATATTTCACCCAGTACACATAACTTCCCTGGCCATCACATAGTTTAGTTGCTAATAGCTGTGCTTGTCTAAGTTGATGAGAGGTGGGTTTTCCTTTTCTGGGGCCCTTGATGATGTAAATCTAGTTCCAAAAATCAAGTTTCTTCACTTTCTTTACCTTTGCCAACCTTTTGCCAGCAGTTAGATTAAACAAGAAGTCATTATAGACAACCTGGAGATTGAACATTAAAAAATTATATCTTGAAAGTCAATATGTTTAATAGATTTTAATACTGCTTGGTGGTGCGATCTATATGAGAACTACTCAAAATGCTCCCCAAGATTGTAACATGTGTGGTAGACCTCTTATTATAGCAAGCATCTATTGGCAGCTGAGTGGTTGATTTTTAGTGACGCAACTAATTTACAATGAGTCATTATAGACAACCTGGAGATTGAACATTAAAAAATTATATCTTGAAACTCAATATGTTTAATAGATTTTAATACTGCTTGGTGGTGCGATCTATATGAGAACTACTCAAAATGCTCCCCAAGATTGTAACATGTCTGGTAGACCTCTTATTATGGCAATCACCTGGCGGCAGCTGAGTGGTTGATTTTTCATGAAGCAACAAATTTACAATATCTTGTTTTGCAGGCCACTGTCCAACCAGATTCTGAAAAAAATTACAGTTACTGCATCTATGATTCAGACATTGCATCTGGCTTTGGTGTTGGAGCATTTTTGTTCCTATTGGCTAGCCAAGTCCTTATTATGTTTGCCAGTAAATGTTTCTGCTGTGGCAAGCCTTTGAGTCCTGGAGGTTCTAGGGCATGGGCAGTTATCCTGTTTATAACCTGCTGGTAGGTGATGCTAATCCAAAGCTGAACTATGAAAAGTATCCATTATTGAACATAGATGCTGCTAACCTTTATCCATAAACATGTTTTTGTGAGCAAGCTAAAATTAGTAGGTCTATTTCTTTCAATGTATCTTATAGAACCCATGTTATCTCTTTCTGAACTTTTCCAATTGTCCTCTTCCAGGGTGTTTTTCTTCATTGCTGAGATATGCCTTCTTGCGGGTTCAGTAAGGAATGCCTACCACACCAGGTACAGGAATTTTTTCGGTGAAAACCTGGATTGCCCATCATTGAGGAAGGGGGTTTTTGCAGCAGGAGCTGCTTTTACTTTGTTCACTGCCATTGTTTCCGAGTTCTACTATGTTTGCTATTCCAAGGCCAGTGACAGCTTCCGTCCATACAGTGGAGACGTTGGTGTGGGTATGGGAACCTACAAGTGATCTGGGTAAATCTGATGTAACCATAGCTCTCTACATCAATTTGCCTCCTCCATGGCCTCTTTTTTAGGTTGCATTAAGGGTTCAATTCAGTTTGTGATAGTTTGTATCTTAGATCATATTCAAGATTTTATTCCTTCTTTAAACATGATGTGAATTTTATTTTTTTGTCCCATACCTATCAATAATAGGAGACTCCAGTTTGTGTATCTACGTAGCGCATAAGGAATAGGTGATGTTTCCCTGTTGAACATGAAACAATTTACATGATCTTCACTGGTGTTGCCGGTCCCTTTTTCTTCTTCTGGGGTCCCTGCATGGAGGAATTGCAGGTTCATCTCAAATTACTACAGAAATCCTGTTATCCGTCGATCCCAGGAATGAACGTCTAAGCTTTACAATCTAACATCACATAGCATCTTATCTAGGCCTGTTCAATAAAGAATCCCCGCGTTTTTCTGGTCTAAGCATCTTCAAAGCGCGAAACAAACAACGCGAAAAGTCTTTGTTATGGGATGGTCAGTTCAAATTTTAAAACCAGATCAAGAAAGGACAGCCCCCTTGCAGGAAAATTTCTCATCCATGAAGATTCACGTTTGTATTTGTTGATTCAACTCAACATCTGATGGGAGGGTATGAAGAGTTATTAGAAGAAACTTGAAGCCTTGCAAGTGAAAATTTCTTTTTACTGAAGTAGTGAAGGATCCCCTCAATTTCTTTTTACTGAAGTAGTGAAGGATCGATCCCCCTTGCAGAAAATAAAAGTTCAATATGAAACAATTCAATTTCGTTTGTCGACGAATTTTTGGTTCATCCTAACAAATCCGATCATTTTTTTATCACGGCTTTATATTCTCTACTGATAATAATTTATTAGGGTTTTAATTTGGAGAAAAAATTGGGAATTGAGAGGTTGGTGTTTGTCCATGTTTTCATTTGAGTGAACTGTTCAAAAACACTCCACAATAAAAACAACAAATCCCTATTTCTTTTATCAAAGAGCAAAATCAAGAAACCATGAGTATCAAATCTCTTTTTGTTAAACTTTAATTTCGATAATTAAACATATAAATTAATCTTTATCTCGTAAAATATATTAATTTTATAAATTTATATTTATTATAAATTAAATATATTTTTTATTATTAGAATTGTTATTATAAAATATATTTGAAGTTAAAAAATTTAATAATATGTAATATAATAATATAAAATATGTACAAAATTTATTTGTAAGTATTTATAAGAGATGAGGAAGGAGAAACTTGTAAATCGGCAAGTACAACAACTTGAACTCTTTTAACACTTTTTTTTTTATATAGAAAGTCTCTCTTCCTGCAATTGTTGTGAATGAGCATATAAATTTATAAAAATTAAATTCTTGGATAAATAATAAAAGTAAATCAAATTGGGTTAGAAATAATGACATCAAACTTGTAAGGATTGGGTTGGCGTATGAATCCATTTTAAAACACCGGGAAAAAAGAGATCAATGGTACAAAAACACAGAATCAAACCGATAAACTCTCCCACTCCTTTGTTTTTTCCTTTCGTTGTGCTCCCCTACCGTATCTAAACCAAAATCAAAACCCTGAAAGGATTCTATCGGATCGATTGCTCATTCACAAGGAAATAAATTGGTTAGTTGTATCCTAAACCCAAGAACTTTATGATTTTTCCTTTGATATTCTCAATTAACCTTAGATTTTTGTGTTTAATCAATTGTGTTTCAAAACCGCTAATTTTATTTCGAATATTTTGATGTTTGTCAAACCCCAAAGAGAAAGCCTAGCTGATTTGATTGATTTCATTGCTTGAGAGAGGTGGGTGGGGATTGCAATGGCATCAACACTTGTGTTCATGGCGATCTTTGCCATTGATTTCATTGCTTTTGTCCTTGCCCTTGCAGCTGAACATATGAGAAGTACTGTAAGTATTGCTTCTTGCCTCTTTATTCCACTCCTTGCAATGATGTTGTCTTGTCTATTATGAGCCAAATTGAAGATCACGACAGCATTTAACTTGATCCTTTAAAAAAAAAAAAAATATATTGAAGATCACGACAGCATTTAACTTGATCCTTTATAAAAAAAAGAAATTGAGAAATAATTAATACATCTAGGGCAGACCCAAACTGTTTCAGAATCCATTTAACAGCGAACACAATGAGATTTTCTCTGAAATACTTTTGTATATGATTGCTCTAACAACAACTGAATGTTTAATAATTAAAACCCAGAAGATACTAATTGCATTATAATTTATTTATTTTCTGTTTTCAGGCCAAGGCTGCTACTGACAGTGACTCAATCTATAGCTACTGCGTCTACAGCGCAGACATTGCAACAAAGTTGGGAGCTATTGCATTTGTTTTACTCTTGGCAAGTCAAGTTTTCTCAATGGGTGCTAGCTCCTACTTTCGAAAGGGTATGAACTATGGAGGTAGTAGGACATCTGCTGTCATCCCATCCATAATAAGCTGGTAAGTAAGTGATCATAGCAAGTCAAGTTATCAGAATCTTTTAATCCTATCTTTAAAGTGGTTGATAGATTTTAATTATGAGTGCAACAATGTTTCCATGCTACTATTGGTACTTAAAAAAAAATATATGCAACATGGTATGATAAATCAGGATTACATTCTTCATTGCTGAGGCATGCTTACTGGGTGGTGCAATCAAGAATGCTCAACACACCAAATACAGGACCATATCAGGCACTGATGGGCTTCATTGCCAGACCTTAAGCGCGGGAGTTTTTGAGGCAGGAGCAGCCTTCATATTGATCACCAGCATAGTTTCCAAGATGAGCTATGTCTGCTTTTTCAGCACCGATGGAGGATTTGAGACAGGCAGTGGCAGCAGCTGTGAATTGGGAACCTACACTTCACTTAATCAAGGTGATCAACATAATTAAACCCTGACTGGTGTAAATTGTTGAGGAATGCAGAACACCAAATGAGAAACTCTATTAGCAACATCGATTCCTGATATTGTGCAATGCTATTAATGTTCTTAGAAATTATAGTCCTTTCCTGATATTGTGCAATGCTATTAATGTTCGTAGAAATTATATTCCTGATCATTGTAGTCTTTTGTAACTATAAATACATAATAGAATGCAGACGACTTCATTATAAATCTAACCTCTTTATTCAATGATTCTACTTGTTAATAAAAAACCTGTTTGATCTTTTACATTGTTTGCTTCCTCTGGGATTGAGATCCTCTCTCACCCCCATTTTCTCTCCTCTTTAAACACTTGCCTCGATTTATACCAGTGATCCCTGAACATCGTGAATTTCTTTTATGCTATCCTGATAGGCCGAAAACATAGCTTTATTCAATGCGGCAACCCCCTTTCGAACAAAAGCCTTCTCGTTACAAAGAACACGGTTGTATCTCTTGGCTGATCACCGATTACTAAGCAGAATAGGAATTTGTTTCTAAGATTTGTTTCTCCCTTTCCATTTACATGGATTTGCATAAAGAAAGAAAGGGACCTTACAAGAGGAATGAATTATCATCTTATAATGAAAAGAATTCTGAGTTAAATCTCAATCGTTCAATTAGTTTTAAGAGGTTCCATTTCAATCAAAACAGATCTCAAGAGCTTCCATCGAGCAAGCATCATGTGTATATTGTGGAAGAAAAAATACAGGATCCCAACCTAATATTTTGATGCTCTTAAAAAATCTCAAAGGCAAGGAAGTAAATGGCAAGTTTAGCAAAGCAGGATCTCCAATTGGGTTTTTCAATTAAGGCCAGCCCAGTTATCCATGGTCCATGGCCCAGTAACCAAAGCTCGAGCCATGGGTTTACAGTCACTGAACCACTACCCATTTCACAGCCTGAGTGGGCTATAATTGTAGGAAACAAACAGCCATCTTAATGCTGTCCCCTTCAAAAAAACAAAAAAACCCGCTTGTCTATCCTTCTTATCGGACAATTAAAAAAAAAAACCATCCCTCTCAGAACAGAACATGCAGAAAGGTTATAATGCCATGAAGGTTTTTTTCTTTTTTTTTAAGAAAAAGGGAATATTAAAAACTTGAGTGGAAAGCATGTTATATCACTGTCACAAGACTCACAACCGCACATTTCCTTCCTCTTCCTGTCTGTATAAACAAGGAGTCCATTCCAAGCTTAGCACAGGCCGCGGGGAATCAAGCCACGTGGTGTGTTCCTCTTTGTCAAACTCAAATCTAATCTGCTTCCATGTACATGAGTTGTATAATTTTTCATAATACTATTGTTAATCATGTATTCTGTATCTAATTCAAGCTATAAGCAGAGCACAGCATGTTCAGGTAGTCAGCAGGAGGCTTCCTTCCTATATCAAATCTTGCCAGCAAGAGAACCTGAATATTTAGATGTTTTAAGAAGCTGAATCCGACCATTTAATTTTGTTGGTTTTGCTAGTTAATTAGAATTGATTTAATATATTAAATAATTTGGCATGCATTTTCTAGAATCGAATACAAACAAGAACCAGTAAGGGAAGAATAGGTCACTTACTAAATATCCATTTAGTACAGCATTTTAGCTGGTGTTTTTAAAAGTTTTGAATTTTTTTTATTTTGAATTATTTTTTTTATTTTTATATTGTTTTGATTAATATTAAAAAAACCAAAAAAAAATATTTAAAAACAATCAATAGTACTGTAAAGCAGTGGCCTACATCTCATTTGTGAAGATACAAGCAGAGGATAGGGTGCATTCCCTTGTACCAAGGGGGATGTAACTCAGTCGCTCAATCATGCGAAGAATATATTCTGACCTCAAGAAAAATAAAAGCCGAATTGGAGAAATAAAAAATAAAAGCTGGAATGATGGCCACGATGCAAAAATGGTATTGATAATTAAGAAAACACTAAGATAGCTCGATATTTTAATGTGGACTCCACACAATTTCCTTTTTTATTATTTTTTCGATCACTTAATTATTTCTTCAATTTTATCTTTACAAGTTTAGTTAGTTGAAGGTTAGGGTTGGTGATTTATCCCAGTCATGGTCTTTCAAAAAGGTTCTTCCATTAAATTGGTTCTTGATTTGGAAAAATCAAGTTTAATTTTCTTGATTAGATATAATAAAAACTTTAAGCATCAAATATGACAACTGAACAAATATCTAGGTTGTTGTTTTCCACTATAGTTGTGGCGAGATTTTAGCATCTTAAAGTACCTGGAATTTTTTTTCATTTTTAGTCCTTATTTTACAAGATTTTTATATTTTGGTTCATAATTTTTTTCCTTCATGTTTTGATCCATAAGCTTGAGAGAGAAGGAGAAAAAAAATTATAAATATTATGAAAAAAAAAATGATCAGTCTGATTTCTTTGATGAAAATGATCAAACACGATGTCAAAGTACTCCTTTTAACTAGATAAGTGTTATTAAAGTTTTTTTTTGTTTTATATCATCTAAAAAGATAGATCAAGGTTAGGGAGAGATTTCTTTTCAATTTGAATTTTATTTTTCAACTAATTTGGGATTTTTTGGCTTAGGATATTTGCAAATTCCTAGCTAAATTCTTCATGAAATATTAAAAATTCTAACCAACCCACGAATAAAATGAGTTAAATTAAAATTAAGGGAGTTAAAATTTAATATCAAGGGAAAAATTGAAATGAAATGATAAGAGAAGAAATCAATTGGAAAATTATGGAGACAAATTGAGAACTAAATCAAAAGGCGGGGGTTAATGTGTAATTAGTAAAAGAATTGACTATAAAAATAAAAAATAAAAACCTCTTTATTTCCCTCTTTAATGGTTGGCTAGAAGTAAAAAAGGAAAAAAGAGAGAAGAACGAACAAGATTGAATAGAATTTTTAGGAAAAAACCATGTGAAAACCAAGAAAATTAAGGAGGGAATGTGAATCACCACCCTTAAACACTTTATCAAGAGGGAGAAGTAATGGAAATGAACATAAATTAGAAGAGGTTGTCACAACTAGAAAAAAAAATAAAGAATTTGGAAAATTTTAACAGGATAAGAGTCAAAGACTAAATTAATGCTTAGTAAGGTATTTTAAATCCAATTTAGCAATTTCATACAAAACATATAAAATTGAGGCAAAATTTTTAAGAAAATATAAATTGATGATAAACTGACTCAATTGAATTAGAATAACTTGTAATAGGTGTTAAATTAGGGAGAATTAATAAAGAAAGCATGATAATCCCAAAGGCATTCATAGTCGGTCAAGGGGTGCTAATTAATATATGATGGAAATATGTTTATTTAATTGAATTGTAATTTATCAATCTATAATTTTGTGTGTGCGCGCGCAGTGATTTATTTAAGGAATTAGCTTCTTGGTAATGGGATTAGTGCTCAATAATGAGCAAAGAAACTAGTTTCTTGAAAACAAAATTAGTGTTCAACAATGAATGAAGGAATTAGCCTTCCGGTAAGGGGACTAATGCCCAATAATAAATAGGAGAGATAGTTTCTCATGATGAAACTAATATCTGGTAATTGATAAAGAAACTAATTAACTAATGAGGAAACTAGAATAGGTATGAAGACTTAATTATTAATGATGGGTTATCTCTCTAATATGAAGGATCAAAATAAATATTCATGTAGATGAACGAATACCTAAAAATGGGTCAGTAACTCAAGGTTATGGGTGACTATAACTCGTATTGAATTAATTAAGATTAATTAGTTTGTAAAAGAAATAATTGATAATGCTATAATATAGTTGTAATGAAAGTAAAATTTAATTTTTTTTTTGTTTAGTTTAATTTATTAAGTAGCTATGTTATATTTGTGTTAAGTTAAATTACAAGTATTTTTGCAACTTGGAGTGGATTGATAGCTATATAGGATTTTTTTTATTAAATTCAATGGTTATGAGTCTGTTTGTTTGCATGGTTCCTTCTGCGTTTGAAGTAATCATAGCAAAACAAATGTTTGGTTATATTAAAAATACAATTTATTTTTGGTAGGTCCTAGTATAATTCAGTTTAAAATATAAGTTTTGCCGGAGCAGCTTTTCTTCTTCACTGTTCAATGTTTTAGTGAACAGTGCAATTCACCCGCACTGTTCACGTGAACAATGCGAGTGAATTGTACTATCCACTTAAAACAATGAACAGTCCAAGTGAAATTTAATTCCCTCGTATTGTTCACTTCACGTGAACAATTTTTTTTCCAGTATGTTTATTTTTTGAACAGTATTAAAAAAAAACTAGTTTATGGTGAATTAAGTTCACTCGCATTGTCATGTAAACAATATTATTTTCCTTGAAAAACTAGTATAGAGTGAATTAAATTCACCCGTACTATAATATTAATTTTATTCTTAATAGTGTTTTATCTAATTTTATTGCACGCTTAAAAAATTATAAAAACTATAGTTCTTGTCGAATGAATTTTATACGTACTGGAATTATAAATGGTTCAATGAAATAATAAAAAATATTTTATATAAAGTATTATTTATTTCATTATATAATAATTAAATCTACAATAGTTAAATTTAAAATCATACATACATACATATATATATATATATATATATAACTTCAATTTAAAAAGTATTATTAACCAAACATATTAAATTACTTTTTGTTTAACCTCAATTTTAACTATAGTTTTAACCAAATATATATAAATATCAAACCAACCTCAACTAAAAGTATTTTTTATAAAATATTTTTTTTAAAATTACAACCATAAAAATTACTACAGTACTAAATACACTCTTATATAATTTGTATTTTTTTTTGTAATGTCTACTTGGTATATAAGAAATGAGAATCCTTTTTTTTAGTATCTAAACTATTTAAATTAGAATATGTTAATTTAAAAATCTTTTTTATGACATAATTATGAATGCATGCAATTAATTTATTATGCTTTAAGATAATCTGCATATTTTTTTATATATTTATATAATAAATAAATTACATTGATGGAATTGTTGGAATGTAGGATTAAAAATTATTTTAATTTCATTAATATAAGAATATCTAGGATGGTTGGATGATGTTTAAGTTGCATTGATAAATGTTAAATTAATAATAGCTTCTAGTTGATAACTTGAGATCTCATTATATAAAATTTTGTTAAAATTTCAGTAGATTTTTATAGTTACAAATGTATAATTAAAAAAATCACCTAATAAATGGATTAAACATGAGGGAATTTTGTATAAATGGTGTGTGAAAATTGAGATTATTACAATATTAGTTTCTTAAAGTTATATGGGTGTTTTTTTTTTAGCTATTTTTGGAGATTGATTGAAATTTTAATCATTGTTTGCATGGTAAAAATTAAGACTTGTAAATAATTCCTTTTTTAATATAAAAAATAATGGGTGGATGTCGACCACCCACTTTGAAAAGAAAAAAAAAACAGCACCTAGCCCACATGCTTGATTTTTTTTTAATATTTAATTTAATTTTTAAATAATTTAAATCATAATATACACACAAACATGTGTTTTTTTAGATAAAGTTAATTTTTTTAGATGTTATTTTTTAAAAATTTCATTTAATTTTAACTTTATTTTTTAATGATTATTTTTTTACAACCCCTCGTGTTTTCTTTAGTTACTTTATTGTAATTATTTATTTTTATTATTAGATAATTAAACTAGATGGAATTTATTAGATATTTTACTGAATTGAGAAGTTAATCTGAATCGATTTAGTATATCATCATATCATTATTTACAAAAAAAATAAATATTGTTTTAAATTTTTGTAGCTTAAGCCATGCTTTTTTACAATTTCTTGAGTTATATCCAGACTTATCAGATCGTTTAGGTCACATTTGATCTATCCCATCACAATTTGGTTTGAAATCGGAGCTAAGAAATGATTTAAATCAGAAGGTTTAGAAGGTTTCAAAGATGATTAATATAGTTGGGTTTGATGGCACTTATAGATAGTTCCTGCAACAATACATAAAAATTGCATTTTTTATATATTTTTTAATATAATTATATTAAAATTATTTGAATTTTTTCAATTGAGATATGATTTTAAAACGATGATTATGATTTTTATTTCCCTGCTAGAAAACATGCTGACAAAGCCTCAACATTTCTTCTCCATCCAGAAAAAATGGCGCGTCCATGATGCAGGGGAAGCCAACTGCGCAGTTCATCCTAATTCTTAAAAGTTTCAACTTTCAGGCCTGTACTTTCCGAATTATTAACACGAAAACAAGGCTCTATTCCAAACCTCAAAGCATTCTCAATCCACCGAGTTTCTTCTCAGTTTCTCTGATTGCGTTCATCTCCAAGAAGGAAATTTTTGTCATTTGTAGATAATATTCGTGTTTATAGCTTTACAAGTTGCTGTTTTTAAAACAATTAAATTGCGAAATTATAGGCATTAAAAATTTATTGACGAAGGAAAGTACATTTCCAGATTTTAACTACTGATCAAGAGTCTTTTTTATATTACTTATAAAATGTTATTTTTTACTTTTAATTTTAAGTAACAATTAGCAATAATTTATTATCCTAATATATATTTTAACTCAGATTAGAAGCATATGTAATAAAAAAAATAACTTAAGATAATTTTTTGTGAAAAAAAAGGTACAAATCAAAACTAAATTGAGTTTCAAATTCATCATCCTAAAAAATAATTATAAAAATCATGCTGAATAAAGCCCAAATACATTTATGTATGGAAGTCCTATCATACTCTTTGAAAGTTTAATAACTGCAAGGTTGTGTGACTCATTCCATGTTTTTCCTTTTTTCCACTTTTATATTTTATTTAATGTTTGAGAATATGAGAGGTATTGTATTTTAAAATATTTTATTCTTGAAAATATATCAAAATAATATTTTTTTATTTTAAAACTTATTTTTTACATTATCATATTAAAATAATTTAAAAATATTATAAAAATTAATTTTAAATAAAAAAATTAAATTTGAAATAAAAAATGTTTCGGCTACAATACCCAATACACCCTTAATACAGTAAGATGGGATTGTGTAGTATATTGTCTCCAAGACCCTTAGAGAGGATTGACGTCAATGGCAGAGCCACTAAGAGACAAAAGGGGGCAATTGCCCCCTTAACTCTCTTTTTTTTAAATTAAAATATTAATATATTAGTTTAAAGAATTATTACTAGGAAAAGAAAAGGAAAATCTATTATTGTTTATAATTGTTAACTTTTATATATCATGCCATAAATATTTTCATTTTTTTTTTTGTTATGAGTTATTGTTCTCTCCTCTCTTGTATACAAATTTTTCATTAAATATATTTGAACAATTAATTTTTTTTACATTTTGCTTTATATTTTAGGTAAAAAAATTTTATTTTTTCTATTTATTTTATTTTTTTAATTTTAATTTTATTCTTTTATGATTAGTTATTAATAATGTTAGAATTTATGATAATTTACGAGTTTTGATATGAATATGTTCAAAATAAATATTTAAATCTATTAATTTAATCAATTACATGTTTCTTTTCTTATTATTAAGTAATAAATTAATATTCATGCAAAACCACTATTTTTTATATTTCTTGTATTTACAGAGTAATTTATTAAAATTTAATATTTTCACATAACTTGTTTATAAGTAAAATATTAAGTAAAAAGCATTTTTTTAAAAATTGTTTCTCTTATACATATACTAGGTACTGCTCCTCAATTAAATATCTAGAAATGATTAAATATAATTTAATTAACATACTTATTATATGCATATAGATATAAATTGAAATATGTTTTTATTTTGATGAATTGAGGTGTATTTTGCAATGAATTTCATATAAAAAATTTAGAATTATTGTGTAACTCAACTGATTTTTATTTAACAGTAAATTATTATGTAGTTGTGTTAATTATTATGTAGACACTAATAATGATAAGAAAATCCAGCATGTTGATATTATTAAAAGTAAATTGCAAAATAGAATGAAAGATAAGTGAATGAATGATAGTTTTATTGTATATATTGAGAAAAATATTTTCAACAAAATTGATTATGAAGTTCTTGTAAAATAATTTTAAAATATAAAAACTCAAAGAAAATAATTATAATATAATTTTTTTAATTTAAAAATATTTTTAAATTAATTTTACTTTATATAAATTAGTATATATATTTTGAATTGATTTTTAATATATACCTATATGATATAATATTTATTAATAATCTGCTATCATTAAAAAACTTTGACTCCACCCCTGATTGAGGTGTGTATATTATAGCTATTATTATTATTACTCAATTACTATAACAAACCATTATTATTATTATTATTATTATAGCTATCATTGTTGTTGTTATTACTCCTAGCATTACATCTAAGACTATAATCAGTATCGTTACCACTATTTAAACTATTATTATTACCACTATTATTATTATTATCATTATTAATAGTATTATTAGTAATATTGTTAATATCACCACTATTATTATTATTAATAGTATTATTAGTAATATTGTTAATATCATAATTTGAAGGATAAATTAAAAATGATAAAAAAACCTTAGAGCAAAGGAAACAAATAAGAAAACAAAAGAAGAAGGACCGAAATGAAATTAATATTATTATTATTGAAAAAAACTATAAACTTAATTTGAAAGTTAAAATTAAAAACTATAAAAATTTTTATAAAAGAGCCAAGGAAAAAAAAGAAAATCAAAACCAGAAGGACCAAATCAAAAAATATTATATATATATATGAAAATTAGAATTTAATGATTAAATTGAAAACAAATAAAACTCTAACAAAAGAGAAAATGACTAAAATTGAAACTAAAAGGATTGATTTTGAAATACCAACAACAAATAGATCACCAACATTAAAAAAAAAAATCAAAAAAATGAGAACCAAATATAGTAAACAAGGAAATTAAAGGAGGATGCAGTTGAAAAGCAAAATTAAGAAATGAATTAAAACAAAACAAATAGATATAAAAAAATCAAGGATCAAAATAAAAAAAATACACTTGAAGGGATAATATGAAAATGTGGAGGGCAAAGCATGATTTTCTAGGAGGAAAGAGAAAAATAAAGGAAAAAAAAAAGAAAAAAATGTCAACAACTTATCAGAAATCCAGTGAGTACACGTGATGGACAAGGAAAAAAAGAAGGCTGAGATGAATCTAATGATGTGGCATAATTTTTTTATTTTTTTACCACCGTATACAGTAGCACTCACTACTTGAAAGGTGGAGTAGTTGGCGCACATCAACCATTTTTAATGTCTTTTTTTAAAACATCATCCTACCCTCGAAACCCAAGCATTATTACATTTGTTTTAAAAACAAACCTTTGCAATTATGAATTAACCTCTTAAGTCAAGCTTTAAAAATTTTATAATTAAGGGTAATGTAGATAAAAATATAAAATGCCAAAAAAAATCATAAAACAATATTTAACTAATTATTTACTTTTAAGGGCCAAAAAATCATTTAATTATGCAAAAGATTGATAAAAAGACCAAGACACCCCTAACTATTCACAAATGATAAATGAGTCAAATAAAAAGACTATTTTACTCCTAAAAATGCACTTAAATAAGATTTTTTTAAGGGAAAATCATCAATTTATTATTAAGATTCACAATAAATAAAGGCATATATACAAGTGAAAATCCCACACTTTTTAGTTTTTCTTTAATATATAAGGAAAATAAGGATGTTATCCAATTTTTTACTTATGATGGTTAATTACAAATAAGTACCTAATCTCAATTTAAAATTATATAAATTTCACCATCCAACTAACATTGATGCATTAATTTGATTTAAATGACACATATTCTAGTTATAGCATGAGAATGAAAAGTAATAAAATTTGAAATACCTCTTTTTGTAAATACATGACATGTCGCATATATGCGATATTGCGATGATTATTTTTTTAGATTGGGATCTTCTTGGTAATGGGTGAAAAGAATAAAGAATTTTTTTATCTTTCTCGGTAAAAAAAAAAAGAGTCATCATTGAGTATTTTGATATTTAGAAACCCTAACTAGTCTCGAGTCTAAATAAAAAGGACTGATTGTATATAAAAAAGGCATATCATTCTTAGTACATCTTACTTAAAATAAATTATATTGTTTATTTGTCTGATATAAACTAAGATAATATTGTGTTTTATAACCGTAAACCTGTTTAATTATTAAAGTTAGTCCACCCGAGTAGAGTGTACCATAATTAGAATTATGATAAAATTAGAATTTTCATGATTTTTTAAACGTATAACAAAATCAAGTAAAATATCATCAGGAACAAAATTAGAATTATGATCAAATTTTACAAATACTACACCATTATGTGATCTCCTTTTATTTTATGTAATGCCATTGAATAATGTTAAATATTAATTTTTTAAATAAATCATAATTAAAAATTAAAAAAATTAGTTTTTTTAATATTTATTTTTATATACAGAGTTAGTTAATTCATTCATAGATGGTATATAAAAAGAGAAGCAGCTGGAAGCTGCTTTCGATTAATCTACATTTTAAACACAAAATTTACTGAGTTTCACAAACAGTAAACCATGATTTATACAGAAACAACCACGTAAATGTAAATAAACATCCTCTGAGCCTTCATCACACTTTTGTTTTTGAAATTGCAGACAACATTTTAAAACAACATAAAACAGACATTCCCTTTATGCTTCTCTTATATTCTTCTTTTCTTATAGCCAAAACTAAAAGATGCTCAAATAATAAGAAAAGGAAGGAGATTCATGACTTATCTCCTCTTCTCATCAAGATATTTTTGAATTTTTATCGATTTTTGTATAAAAA
This sequence comes from Populus euphratica, assembly GCF_000495115.2. Taxonomy (NCBI): domain Eukaryota; kingdom Viridiplantae; phylum Streptophyta; class Magnoliopsida; order Malpighiales; family Salicaceae; genus Populus; species Populus euphratica. The sequence goes on along the minus strand of NW_011499953.1, from coordinate 545,102 downwards.
ATATATTTTATATAAAAATAAATTTGGAATCTAAAATTAAATTATGCCAACGTTTTATTGTTGCTCAGGGATATGATTTCAATAGGTGAGTTGCCCTTATTTCCACCTTGATCTAAGTTTAATTGAGAAACAAATTTCAAATCATACTTGATGATGATAATAATAATAATAATAATAATAATAATAATATATCAATATGAAAAAAAATGGAGATTCTAAGTGAAGCCTAATACGATTCGAAGGTGGATGTCACTTGGATTCACGTGGAACATTTTTAAGAGTTGAGAGAAGTCTAAGTTTAGATTCTATTTCAAGATGGAATTATGACAAGAAGGAACAATGCAGAGAATGAAAGCGAAGTTATATTTAGTAATGATATAAAAAATAAAGTGATATTATAGATATCAAAACCGATCCAATCCGGAGATGGATACAGTTAACTAAATAATTCTCACGTTATATATATTAGTTTAAGTTAACTCGGAAAAATTAAAAAAAAAATATTTAAAATTTTAATATTTTATATAAAAAATTTAAAAATAATTCATAAAAATATAAATTATACATGTTATAAATAATAAAATTTAAAAGATTATTTAAAAAAAATTATTTCATATTAAAAAAATATTATATTATCCTTTTAAATTAAAATATTTAAACCATAAAAGCTTTTTTATTCTATATTAAAAAAATATAACCTTTTTCTTTTGTGAACATAAAGTATATATACTAAAAAACTTCAAATTCCACATCGAAAAAATATTTTTTTCTTTTAAATATATAATATATATGCTAAAAGGTTTCAAATTTTATATAAAAAAATAAAATATTCTTCTAGTATTTATATAGTGAACTTTAAAAAGTGTCAATAGAATATATATTCTTCTATTATTTATATGTGGGATAAAAAATATCTCATATTGAAAAAACATAACTTTTTTTTTGTGAACATAAAGTGTATATATATACTAAAAGACTTCAAATCTCACATTAAAAAAATAATTTTTTTCTTGTAAACATAGAATATATATACTGAAGGACTTCAAATTTCATATTAAAAAATAAAACATTCTTCTAGTATTTATATAGTAAACTTTGAAAATAATCAATAACCAACTAAAAATATAAAAAAGAGTGGTCTTTGGTTAGGAAAAAAAACACATTTTAAAAAAATATCTCTACTAAGTTTTGCCGGTCATCCGAGTCTGTTCAACCCAACAGTTTGACTGGGTTTTGCTGGGTTTTTACTTAGGCCGGTCTTTTATTTACCCAGACCGGTCTAGCTATTGGATCAACCGGGTCCTGAATCAACCTATTAGGCTGGTCTAGATTTAATAAACATGGGTGATATAACCAAGATAACAGAGTTTATTATAAATTAAAATATTTAAAAATAAAAAATACTATAACTATGAAGAAAAATCTAAAATACTTAATTTTTTCCCATTCAAGCTTCACTTTTCAAAAGGCTAGGATGAAACATAATAACACTAGCCTCGTTTGTTTGCTAGAAAGTAGTTTTTTTGGAAAATAAATCCTGAAAAAGTGAATTATTTTCTAATGTTTGATAGTATAATAGAAATTAAGTTGAAAAACACTTTCCAGTGTTTGGTTATGTCATGGAAAATGAGCTGAAAAATAACTTATTAATGTTTTATTTTTTTCAAGTTTATTAAAATAATGAGGAACAAATTTTACAAATTAAAAAGTTGAATGAGAAAGAAATTAAAAAATATATAATTTTATAAATTATCTTAAATAAAATAAATAATAATCAAAATAATAGAGATCAAATCTAAAAAATAAAAGATGAAGAAATTCAAATAATAATAATTAACATTTCATAAATTATTTCAAATAAAATAAGTAATAACGAGGACCAAATTTGATATATAAAAATTTTTAATAAAAAAATTATAAGAAAAAAGAAAATAATAATTCTAAAAATAAGAACCAAATTTAATATAAAAATTAAATTTTACAAGATAAGATTGAAAAATAAATATTTTAAAAAAATATATAGCAATTAAAAGTTTTAGAAGTAAATATGATACAATTAAAAAATAATATAATATTTTTAAATTTTTAATATTTTTTTTTAAAATTTTTGTTTAAATTTTACAGAAAAATAATTTTTTAAAAATTAAATCAATTTTTTCTAACTAAAAAGTATTTTTTATTTATCAATTTTTTTAATAATAAATAAAAATAAAAATATTTAAAAAATAATTTTTTTTAAAATACATTCAAAAAATAAATATCGGCTTAGTATTCATGAAAAGCGTGCGATGTAAAGCTATCTCGTACTAAACAAAACGACTGGTTTTGTCAGTTCTGGTCCACATTGGATCGGGAAGAGAGATGGGAGAAAAGACAGCACTACAAGGGCATAGAGTGCAGAGATTTTCTTGAATTCATACTTCAATTTTATTTTTATTTTTTGAAATTGAATTGTCTGCTTCCTTCTGAATTTTGATGGATTCAATCTTTGTACGCTAAATATTCCGAAAATCTTTTTGGACCCTAAACGTTTCAATCCATTTCTGTGTACGTGGCCGGTGAGTATTAAAACACCATGATATTCTTGTAGCTTTTTTGTTTTTTCTTCATCCGGTATTATTTATTTGAAAGTAATATAAATTATATATTAATTTTTTTTCAATTTCATTATTATTCAACTTTCTAATTTGTAAGATTTATTCCTTATTATTTTAATAAACTTGAGAAAAATAAAATATTAATAAATTATTTTCTAGTTCATTTTCCATAACATAACCAAACACTGAAAAGTGTTTTCCGGTTCATTTTTTATAACACTATCAAACATCAGAAAATACTTTACTTTTCGGGAATTCATTTTTCCCGGAATTCACTTTTCAAAAGAAAACAACTTTCCTGCAAACAAACAAAGGTTTACTGAAAATCAAGCCAAATTTTTCTTTAACTGAAAAGTATTTTTCATTGATTAGAAAGTATTTTTCATTAACCAACTTTTCTAATAATAAACAAACATAAAAAAATTGAAAAAATAATTTTCTAAAAACTATTTTTTAAAAAACAAATATAACCTTAAAAAAAACCGTGTTGTTTTTTAACATGCCGCTTTAATCACACGGCTGCAAGATCTCCTTCATCCTATTAGAGTTAGAGCACCCCTCCCTCCCTTATATATTAACTCTCATCACTTTTATTATTTACCTGATTTTTTTATCCAAATCTTTTCAACCTTCAAGTATTATTATTTTGGTTGCTATTTTATTTATAATGTAGCAACTTACTATTATGGATTGATGAATGTAACTATTTTATAAGATGGTGGTGAGTAATTGATCTATTCCAGCACTGGAGATCATCATGGTGCCCTTCTCTTGCTTGCTACCACCTTTTATCTTTAAACCAAGATATAATTGAACATATGAAATGTGAACAACAACTAATTAATAAACCTCAAGATGCTCTGATTAAAAAGAAAAAACCCTCAAAATACTTTTATATATATATATATATAACCCCAAGATGCTTGATTAATCATGCACATCACCGAACTTTTAATAATAATAAATCTGTATTATTATATTATTATTATTATCCAAGTCTCTCCCGAGTAATTTTATAAAGCTCAAAAAAGAACTAATATAATATCAGTAATTACTCTGCCTGCATACCGTAAAACTTTTCGTCTCTCAATAACTAGTGCACGTGCATATTATAAGTTTTAATATTTTATATAAAAAAATAAACAATTCATGTGAATATAGACTATCATATTATAAATAATGAAGTTTAAAAAATTATTTCAAAAAGTTTTTTATTCCATATTAAAAAAATATATTTTTATTCTTTTAAGTTGAAATATTAAAAAAACATAATTATATATACTAAAAAGCTTCAAATCTCACATTAAAAAGTAAGTTTTTTTCTATGAATATAGAGTATATATACTAAAGAGTTTTAAATTCTTTAAATTTCATATTAAAAGATATTATGTTATCATTTTAAGTTGAAGTATTTAAATTAAAAATTTTTTATCCTATATTAAAAAAATATATTTTTTTTCTTGTGAACATAGAATATATATACTAAAGGGTTTCAAATCACACATTGAAAAAATAATTTTTTTTAATATAGAATATATATACTAAAAGGCTTCAAATCTCACATTAAAAAAATAATTTTTTTCTTGTGAATATAAAATACATATATTAAAGGGTTTTTTGCACTAGCTAGTTTTTTACCTTACCCAAACTGATTTAATCTCCAAATCTCAAATTGACCCTCTAAATTGATTCGAGTTTAATAACTAGGGTCTCACCAAGCAGTAAAGCATAAATACCAAGCTTTTGAGCTTGTTTGGAAGTGTGGTTATGATTGTGATTTTTTTTTAAAATGTTTTTTTATAGCGAAATGCATTAAAATAATTTTTTTTATTTTTTAAAAATTATTTTTGATATTAATACATCAAAATGATCGAAAATATAAAAAAATTAATTTTAAAAAGAATTTGTTTTTTGAAACACTTACTGTTTTCAAATGCTCTCAAATTACAAAACTTTTCATTAACTCTCATTAACTAGTGCACATGCATAGTGGAACTTTGGAAGAAACATCACATGTTAACACGATTTCTTTATTACAGTCCTTAATTATGCATATTCTTAAAAAATAAAAATAAAAATCAGACTTTTCTACATATATCTGTTTTAAAGATACCAATGATTTTAGTTTTTATGGTCCTTAAAAAAATAGTCTAGCGATGCTTATTTAAGAATGTAATTATAATTACTTTTTAAATAATTTTTTATATGAAAATACAGAAATAAATAGGTTTTTTAAAATTTTAAAATACAGAAATAAATAGGTTTTTTAAAAAAAATTTACTAATAGCCTCGACACAGTTAAATTTTATATTTAATTAAAATTGTTCTGAATTTAATTGGTATAATTTCAGAGATAAATAAAGGATGATAAAATTAGAAATAAAAGGATTTAATTTTTACCACCAAAAGTACAAACCCACAGTAGGCGTGGGATTGGACATCAAGGGAAGGTCTCAATGGCACGTGACTAGGGTATGGGTACAATAAACACAGATAGAATCATTTCTTTTAAAGATAAAAAAAAAAAGAGGTGAGTGCACAGTAAAACCATGCCCTTCATTGACTTTTCTGATCTCTATCTCTCTCAGAGGCCAGAGCATGCTTTTGCAGCTATCTACGCGTTGATCTTTATCACTGTCAGATCTTTCAGCCTATAGCCTAGCATTTAGGGTTAGACTCTGTTGTCTATGTACTTGCACTCGCCCTTCTTCTTTTTTTAATGTGTTCTAGCTATAACATGTATGCCCTGCCAAGCTTCTCTGCAAGGTTATGCTGTTTTAATAATTTATTGTACTTGTTTTTAAATTTGTTTAATTTTTTTTAGAATTATTATAGATTTAAATTGTTATTAATTTTAATATTTTTAAAATTAACCAATACATATACAAATTAATTAATCTAGATATTTATATTAATAAATAAGTAAATAATAAAATATAATTGAACTGGTCAGACTCTGAATTTACTTTTTAAATATTACCAATTTAAGTATTACAAAATTTAGAACTATCAAAAAAAATTTAATTGTCAATTTCAAGATTTTAAAAAATTAATTAAAATTCACATGAGATAACCTAGACATCCATGATTCTAAAATAAATAAATAATAATACCTTACCCCTGCCATTTAGTTTGATGCAATTAAATTTACAGGGAGTTGATAAAAAAAATATATATATATCCCACAAAAGTGTTTTTATGTTTGGAACCCTTTCCCTAGTTTTCTTTTTCTCTACTAATAAAGTCATATACCCAGTGAATCAATCTTTTTATTTAATATTTTTTTTAAAAAATTTACTCATCAAATGCTGGACTCTTTTAGTTTAAAAGCTTGATTGTAATGTAGTTGTGAGTATTTTTTTAAAATAATTTTTTATATTAAAATGTATGTCAATAATATTTTATTATATTTTAAAAAATTATTCTTAACATTAGCACATCAAAAAAATTCAAAACATACAAAATATATTAAATTTCAATAAAAAAAATTAATTTTTTTAAAATATAATTTACACTGCATTTCCAAACATACTAAAAAAACAAAATCAATTTGATGGGGTTAATAATTTTATGATTAAAGCTAGCTCGTGAGAGCTGTTAAAAAATTAGTTTTGAGACATGATTGACAGGTAATGACAATTTAAACTTGTGTTTCATGAGTTAAAACTTTGTAAAAAATATTTTATTATTGTGAATATTTTAATATAAAATATTAATACATTCTAAACTATTTATATATAAATAAAAAAATTATTTTAAATAATTCTTAGTTAATAAACTTTTACAAATTCAAAAAGTCATGTGCACGTGTTTATGAGCAAGCTAAGTTAATTGTTTTTATTATACTATCAATTTTACTCTACATGCAATATATTATTATGCTCATATAGAAACTGAGACCAGACAATTTTATTGGAACTTTTTCCTAGCGAGATCATACATTGTTTAATTAGTGTTCTCTGTAATTGGATAGCTAGCTTGGATACTATCTCTTCATCTTTCTTGGAATTTGGATGAAACAAGGAATATATTTGGTTTTGTGGTAACTTTATAATTATAGTTTAAAAAAATATTTTATAAAAAATATTTTTTTGTTGAAGTTGATTTGATATTTATATATATTTAGTTAAAATTGTAATTGAAATTGAAGTTGAATAAAAAGTAATTTAATGTATTTGGTTAAAAAAATACGTTTTAAATTGAGGTTATATATATATATATATATATTGATGATTTTAATTTAAATATTATAAATTTAATTATTACTATTATATTATAAAATAAATAATACTTATATAAAATACTTTTTATTGTTACACTAAATTATCTATAATTTCATCACTATGAAATCCACCTGTTAAAGATTACAGTTTTTTTCGTTTCTTAGGCGCACAGCAACATAAAGGAAAATATCATTAAAATAAATTAGGATTCCGATCAAATTTTACAAATGTTATATCATCAAGCGATCTCTTTTTAATATTTTGAATAAAACATAATTAAAAATAAAAATAAAAATTAAATTTTTTTAGCTGAGTTAGACCCAATTCAATATATTTAACTTTAAAACGGACTCGATCGGGTCGGAACAGTGAAGAATGTCTCCACTATTCACGTGAATAATAGAGTAGTGAAACTCTTCACTATCTAGGACGCAGGATGCGGGCAAGCAGCTCTTAACCGCTTTTAGCAAACTTGTACTTCAAATACATTTTATATGGGTCCCACTACAACAATAAAAATGAGGTTAACATCGCCAAACATGTTATTTACATGGTTTAATTTAAAAGCAAAAGTTGTCGCATAAACAAACGGACTCAAAACCTGTGAAAGCTCCTACATGGAGCACTGCACGAAAAATACTCAGGCTGTTTATTTTTATGTTTCAAAAATATTTTTAAAGAATTAAATATTTTTATTTTTTAATGTTTTAAATTAATATTTTTAGTGTTTTTAGACTATTTTGATACATTGATATCAAAAATAATTTATAAAAAATAAAAAAATTATTTTGATGTGTTTTTAAATGAAAAACACTTTGAAATACAACTACAACCACACTCTTAAACAAACTTTACTCAATGTGGCAACATTTGCTTTCAAATATGTTGTTTGAAATTGTGTTATAAATAATGATTTTTAAATATTTATTTAAAAAATTATTATTATTTATTTTTTAATTATTTTTACATATTAATATTAAAATTAATTTTTTAAAATTATAAAAATATTATTTTGTTATATTTGTTTATAAAAATATTACCGATCTTTAAGATATTTTAAATATATTTTTTAGTTTTTAAAATTTAATTTTAACATCATTTTATTAAAATAATTTAAAATTAAAAATAATAATTTTATTTTTATTTTTATTTTTAAAAAATAATAATCACACCACAGAAAAAAAGGGATCAACGTCCTAGATGGTAGGCGGTAACAAGCCTAAGGCTTGGCCTGGAATGTCATTGTCACCTTTCCTTAATTACCAAAGTAACGGGCTTGACAGCATGCGCGTGTCCCGAGAACACAGTAGGTAGTAGACTTGCTCGGCATCACGTGTTCCTGGTCTGTCCTGTTTGGTTCAGTGGGCCTCGTGCTATCCACCAACCAGCAGATCAAGCCCAACTACTTATCCACCCTCTGAATCTTATCAAGCCCACTATCCATGTCCTTTTCAATTTGTGCAGCAGCTCTTGGTTGTCCCATTTGCTCACCCAGATTGATGCTGGGTGCTTGGTTCCATGGTTAAACTTGAGTTTTAAAAAGTAATTATTTTATTATTTTTATATATCAATGTTAAAAATAAAAAATATTATTTTTATATATTAAAAAAAACAATTTATATCACTATCTCAGGGTGAGAGGAGCCTATCCCATTACATTTCTCCTGCCATATTGTAGCCATAGCTAACACAATGGAATTCACCCCGTGCTAAAAGAAAAATGTCCTCTTTCTTAATTCTAGGAATTCAAACCTTATCGGGTGGTAATAAAACATGTTCTTTTCCTTGATTTCTAGGTTAAAATCTTAATATTAATATTTTAAAAAATATAATTTATTAAAAAATTTAAAATACAGAAAATCAATGTAAAGGATATACTTTTGAAATCGTTTGAAAACCTAATTTAGTTTCCTAAAATGATATTAAAATATTAATTATTATTAAATTAAAAAATAACCACAGCTACTAACTAACCAACCATTCAAGAGAGTGTATACTCTTACATAAAATAAAAATATTATTTTAAAAAAATAATAGATTTAAAGATTTTACCCTTTTTAGCTAAAATGAAAAGCAAATTCATTATAGCTCACCCATGTTTTTCTATTCATCACTACAATAATTTTTTTTTATCATTCCAACAAAAAAAAAAGACTTTTCTTTAAATTAAAGATATTTTTTTTTATCTTTTCACAACCAGATTAGTCATCTTATATTTATCTATATTTGTCTAAGGATATTATCAACTCTTTTATATGTTAATAAATAATTAAATAACCCAAAAGCTTCTCGAGCAAAAAAAACTAACATCATCAAGCAAGGGTATTTTTTCCCTTTCTATTTTTTCTATACATTAAAAGCACACACATGTCCTTAGAATCGGTGAAATTAACACATAGAATCAAGGTTAACAGGGTGTTTTTGCCTCGAGTGTCTTGTTAATTGTTGGTTTGATCAAGGATAATAATATTATTTAACAATATTTAATATTTTTTAATTAAAAAAAGTTGCATGCGTACAGAAAATATTGTGCTTTTTGAATGACACATGTGATATCTCTTAATAGTTTAAAATGTGCTTTTTCCTTCTCATGTTATTCGTTATTATTTCCTTTTATAGTAACATGTGTCAGCTTACAGTAGCTGGTTTATCGCTCAGCTTACAGTAGCTGGTTTATCGCTGGTTGACATTTTTCTCTACTTTTTATTTTTCTTTTTTTATCCTAAAAAATAAGCTATGATCCTCATTATTATTGATATTTCATATTTAGTCCTTTTGGTTTTAATTTTTTTCTTTTTTCTTTTGTTAAATTTTTATTTGTTTTTAGTTTAATTTATAACGTTTTGTCATTTTGATCATTCTCCTTTTGACCTTTTAATTTATTCTTTATCCATTTTATCAAAGTTTTTACGATTTTCAATTTCATTATTTAAATCACGCTTATGATTTTGTTAGTTTCAATATTAAAAGTAATGGTGATAATGATAACGAAGATAATAGCATTGATAATGATATTTCATATTTAGTCCTTTTGGTTTTAATTTTTTTCTTTTTTCTTTTGTTAAATTTTTATTTGTTTTTAGTTTAATTTATAACGTTTTGTCATTTTGATCATTCTCCTTTTGACCTTTTAATTTATTCTTTATCCATTTTATCAAAGTTTTTACGATTTTCAATTTCATTATTTAAATCACGCTTATGATTTTGTTAGTTTCAATATTAAAAGTAATGGTGATAATGATAACGAAGATAATAACATTGATAATAACAACACCACCACCACCACCACTACTAATAGTGATAATAATAAAGAGCTAGCCCAGCGGTGGGAGAGGCTTGTCCCTTTTCTCCGCACCTGGGTTCGAGCCTTATCATGCACGCCTGTCACCCCCGTAGTGCCTTACCTGCTCACTGGGCTTGTAGGATGTTCAGTTGAGCCGTGAGGATTAGTCGTGGTGCGCGTAAGCTGACCCGAACACTCCACGTAAATAATAATAATAAAATAATAATAATAATAAAGAGATATAGTTCAATTAGTTAGACTTTGAGTTTGCTCCCTAAAGATCACCAGTTCGAGTACCACAAATATCAGGGTTACTGAAAGTTTATATAGTTGCTAATTTTTTAGGGTTCTAAGGAATTAGTCAATGTGTGCATAAGCTAGTCCAGGCGCCCACAGTTAGCAAAATAATAATAATAATATTAATAATATTGATAACAATAATAATTTATTATAATAACAATAGTAGCAATAATGATGATGATAACAACAACAAAAAAATAATTATGATGATGGTGTAATAATAATGATAACAATAATAATAATAATTGAGATGATAATAATAATAATTGATGATGATGATAATAATAATAATAATAATAATAATAATAATAATAATAATGGTAACAATAACAATAATAATTGTGATAATTATAGTAATAATAATAATAATAATGATGTTGTTGTTGCATAGTAGTAATAATAATAATAATGATGATGTTGTTGTTGTTCTTATTATTGCTAATAACAATATTAGTGGTAATAGTAGTAATGGTAATAATGTTTATTGCTAATAACAATATTAGTGGTAATAATAATAATGGTAATAATGTTATTAATAATAATAGTAATAGTTATATTAATGATAATAATAATAATAATAATAATAATTTTTAATTTTATTATGTAAATTATATTTATAGTTTTTTTTCTTGATAATATTAATAATAATAATAAAAAATAGCAATAATAGTAGTGAGGTTACAGGTTATATTACTGTCAGTTCTGGTACATGAAGGTTTGGCTTTGGATGGTCACAGCTACAATTGGTACTGCCAATGCTGTGGTAATGGACAGCCATACTCTGTTAATGTTACTGCTATAATCATTTTTGTCATTAAATTTCCATGCTCTCTAGTCCAAGGAGCAAACTTGGCACTTTGTTACCTAGCTATGATGCTAAACCTTACCAGCACATGGTGGAATTGTTTTGCAAGGAGGTATCAAAGTTTTGTTTATTTAAATTATAGATATTGTTGTTGTTTTTTTTGGTTTATGAAGATTAATATAGTGATGTTAAAATGTGGCTTAATTGACTCGATCAACTAGATAAAAACCCAATTCATTTTTAAAAAATAAAAATACTTTGATTCAATACTTTTTTAATATAAAAAAATACTAGAATAACAACATTTTAGATAGATCCTAGTTAAATCTGTCCAACTTATAATTTAGATTTTAGCCTTTATCAGATTCAATAATATTATCTTTTAAAATCTATTTTTTTTTTAAATGAAACAACCTTAAAAACAAGAGGGAGAGTCTTAATCAAAATTTAAAATAAACAATTTAACATAAGTTAAAAATACATGTATAAGTAGGGTTTGAATAAAAATTTGAAAGAGGAAAAAAAAAATATTTTTCAGCAACTCTTTTCCTCTCCTCTTAAAAAATAAAGGGATCAAGATAAAAATAAAATAAAATTTTGGATCAAAATATTTGATCCCTAAAGTAAAAGGAGCAAAAGGAACTTTGGCAAAACTACCATCCAAAATTTAACAAAAAAGCAGATGGGCCAATTTTTTTTATAACAGGTTTGTTCTTTTCTAATTTAAATTATCTCATGTGAGAAATAAAAACAAATAAATTTTTATAAAATCAAGAATTAAGAGGAAAATAAAAATATTAATTCTTAATAAATGAAATATTAATAGATTAGATAAAAAAACAGTTTAAGGACAGGAAAAACAGTGTCAGGAGAGAAATTCAACAATTGTTTTATTTTTAATTTAATTGTACTAGTAGGGGTGTGAGTGGTTTTATTTGCCGTTATTGTTTTATCTATTTATTATTGACATTATTTCTTTTTGGCTAAAGAACAGTTCTATTTATGAATATGACGACAAAGCTTTATTTATTTTTTATTTTTGGAATAAAATGCACTTTTATAGTAAAGTAACTATCCATCACCTTTACACAATAAAAGTACAAGCAGCATATTGATAATGATATTAATTTGATTTTTATTAAAAAAATAATTAAATTAATTTTTTTAAATATTAAAACCAAGTAACAGCGGGTTTAAACCAATTAGTTATTATTTTTTTTTTAAATTTTTTTTAAGATTATCTTTATAATTTTTAATGAGTTTAATTTCAGTTTATTTTTTTAGTTTGATTTAAGTTTTTTTCCTGTGTAAGTTGGGTTCAATTCGATTGTTTTAAAATTCTAACCTATTTAATTGATTTTTTTAATGATTTGATTTCTTCAATTATTTTTTTTAATTTTTTTAATTTAATCAATTTTTTAGTTTTTTTCTCCCCAATACTTCTACTCTCATCCCAGATAAAAGAAATTCCAAACTCAAATCTCCTTTCCAATGCGCCTGTTTGACACTGTAACGTAAAATGTTTTCTTGGAATATTTTTATTTAAAAATATATTAAAATACATTTTTTAAATTTATATTATTAGTATATCAAAAATACTAATTTAATTTTCTTTTAATTAAAATACAAAACGCATAAAAAAACAGAATTTATCGCGCTCCTGAACACCAATGTCTAAAAACACAAAACGAACTCAAAAACACGCACAGAAGAGGGCATCCACCAACGCTGGCACATCTCCTCCCACCACACCACGCAGGGCTTCGTTCCCTCTCTTTTCTCTCTTACCGGATCTCCGATCCTCCCTCACATTATCATCCGTCGTCATTCCACATAACAGCAGCATTCACAACGCCCCCAAACAAACCCAGTGAAAACCCATTTCACTAGGGGCATTTCCATTTCCATTTGTATTTCTATTTCTATGAAAAAATGAAATGAAATGCCCCCCTCTCTTTCCCTTAACACTATCTCAACAATGACCCCTCCACAACCCCTCAAAAAATGAGCAGAAACGACACCATTACTGACAAAAACGACAACAGTAACGGTGAAGAACAACTAGTTGAAGAAAAAGAAGAAGATGAACATTTCTACGAGTCATTGGATCGCATTGCTTCCTCTTCTTGTTCTTGCTCCACTTCCAACTCCGACTCCGATCCTGACCCGACCCGTTCCAATTCCCCTCGTCTTCTTGCCAGTAATTATCATGTTTGGATCTCTCAACCCGAATCCATTTCCGAACGCCGCCAACGCCTTCTTCTCCAGATGGGTCTCAGCTCCGACCCATCTCTTTCTCGCTCCAAACCCGAAACAGCTAACAACGGAGATTTTTATTTTAACCGCTCCCTGTCATCGGATCGTTTGATCGGAGAGAAACTGCATGGTCTGTGTCCAAGTGATTCAACTGCTATCGCCCGATCGAAACCAGAAAGTGGCGGTTCGGTAGATCGTGACAATGATGATGATGAATTTAATTCGTGTTACTCTTCCTCTGTTTATTGTTCGCCTTCTTCCATTTTTTTGCAAGATTCAATTAATGTAAATAGTAATGATAGTAATTATAGCTGTAGTGATAATAATATTAATAACAACAGGCACAGCAATAATGGGCTTTTTGTCGCTGGTTGCGGTAAAAAATGCAAAAGCAAAAATGGGTCTTCTCCGAAAGAGGGTAGTGTTAGTGTTGATGTTGTTTCGCCTAATAAGCCGCCTTCGGGGAAACAACATTGTAGTAAAATGGAAGTGAATCGATCAGATTCTGCGAATTCTAATGGGGATTTGAATGGCAGTTTGTCAGTTGGGAGTTCGGTGGAGTTTGCGGAGGAGTTGGAATGTAATGGGGCAGATACCGATGGGGCAGTGGTGGACGAGGGAGGTTCGCGGGTTTGTACTATTAAGAATCTTGATAATGGGAAAGAGTTTGTTGTTAATGAGATAAGAGAAGATGGGATGTGGAATAAGCTGAAGGAAGTTGGGACTGGGAGGCAATTGACTATGGAGGAGTTTGAAATGTCTGTTGGGCATTCGCCGATCGTGCAAGAATTGATGAGGAGGCAAATCATGGAGGACGGGACGAGAGAAAATCTCGATGCCGATGCTAATGGAGGGATTGGAGGTGGGGTTTCAAAGTTTAAAAAGAAGGGCAGTTGGTTTAGGAGTATAAAGAGCGTGGCGAATAGTGTGACAGGCAATAAGGAGAGGAGAAGTAGTGATGAGAGGGATACTGGATCGGAGAAGGGAGGGAGGAGGTCAAGTTCTGCTACGGATGATAGCCAGGATGTGTCATTTCACGGGCCAGAGAGAGTGAGGGTAAGGCAATACGGGAGGCCGTCTAAAGAGTTGAGTGCACTTTATAAGAGCCAGGAGATACAGGCTCATAATGGGTCGATTTGGAGTATTAAGTTCAGTTTGGACGGGAGGTATCTAGCAAGTGCAGGTGAGGATTGTGTCATTAACATCTGGCAGGTTGTGGAGTCGGAGAGGAAAGGAGAATTATTGATGGAGAAACCATATGATGGGGGCTTGAATTTGTTGTTGATGCCAAATGGATCTCCAGAACCTAATTTGTTGTCACCACTTGTGGATACCCATCAGGAGAAGAAGAGGAGAGGGAGGTCATCTATAAGCAGAAAATCTTTGAGCCTTGACCATATCATCATGCCAGAGACTGTGTTTGCTCTCACGGATAAACCCATTTGTTCATTCGAAGGGCACCTTGATGACGTGCGCGACCTTTCATGGTCCAAGTCTCAGGTTAGTTAATTTACAACTCTGTTATTCTTACTTATTAATTTTGTTCTAAAAGCAACACACATTCATCAATCATAATTAAGGTCCAAGTCTCAGGTCAGTTATATCCATCTGTAATAGTTGATTGACGTTTTGAAATTCTCTCCCTTTAGCCATTACCATCCGGCTACTAACTTTTCTTGCTCTTTAATGTGGAATGCAGTGCAGATGCAAAACTGATTTAGTTATTTACTCGCCATCTTGTTATGATGTGGTTCAAGAAATTCTTCTCTTAATTGCTTTGAGCAATTTAAAAGTTTCCATACTCATGCACCATTACACGGGACGTTCTTTTCTTTCCAATTTCTTTCTCACTTTCAGGTCTTCTTTTAAGGAGAGTTTTTCGACTCCTGTCTTGATAGAAGGTTCAACCAGATAGAGTTTTAACACTTGCCAGTGTGGAATTTATGCCAGTTCTTTTGCTTTATGTATATCGTAGTTCAGTTTCTCAGTATTTCATTGTTGGTTACGTTGGACAGTTTAGAGTTCATAAGAAACTACTATTGTCTAGTATCTGAGAGATTATTAAGTTCTTCCAGTTTAGCGCTCCCCTGCTCACATAAAAGTGGGATCCATAGGTAGTTCTCATAGCTTTCCACTTATGACCGCCCTCAAATCACAGGCCTTTTGGAATTGCGTTCCAAACAACATTTCTTAAAAAACTGATTATTTTTGCTTTAAATTAGTTTTTTTTGGATCGTTTTGATATGATAATATCAAAAATGTTTTTTAAAAAATAATTTTTTTATGCATTTCCGAGTGAAAAACATTTTGAAAAGCAACCACTACCAGACTTTCAAACACCTCCTAAATCCTTTGGTATTGTTTCTGTCATCATGGTGTATTTTAAAAGTTAGATGAATGGCAACTGAGTGGGGATTTGTGATATTTTGGCTATGTTGAGAAGGACCTCTACCTTTTTCTCTACAGTAGAAATTCATGGATTTTGGGCAGCTTTTCAAGTTGGAAAAGTTCTGAAGATTCCTTGCCTTCAGATTCTGCTTATTCTGATCTCATCTCATTCTTTCAACTTAGTTTTAGTTTTCTGATATTGACAACTTTTATCTGCTGGCATGTTCCTTTTCTTCTTTCATTTTTGTTGTCGAGATTTCATGAACTTCCGCATGGCTACAAGAGAATTGCTGTTGTTTGTTCTCTAAAGCAGTGATGCTACCACAGATTTTGTTGTCTGTTTATATTTTAATGAGTTATAACAGACTTATTGATCATAAGCAGATCTTAAACATATTTTGGAAGTGTACAAAAGTTGATATTCAACTATGAATTAAGTTTATTTAACATTTTGCTGTGAAGATTTTGAGAGGGAGGGAGATGATGAGTTCTAGGTTTTAACCTCATCTGGATAGTGTTTCAGAAGCCCTGGGGAGGCTTGTTGCCATTCAAGTTTACTTAGCTCTACCGTGAACTGAGATGTGTGCACAAATGTCTTTGTTAAGAATCATGAACCACTAGTTTATTCTTGCCTATCCTAACGAAATTCATTTTTTTTCTTTTCCCAGCACCTGCTTTCTTCTTCTAAGGACAAAACCGTACGCCTATGGCACTTGTCTAGCAATACTTGTTTGAAAATCTTTTCTCACAGTGATTATGGTAAGTATGTTGCGCCATACCTTTTTATGCTTATTCTTTGCATTGCCTATAACTTTGCAACCTACTACTTAAAAAGCTACTGTTACAATTGCCCCCCTTTTCAATAGAAGATCTCATCTGTGATAAGCATGGAAGACAGGAGTTCACACTTAACTGCATTTTCAAAACCCTATTTCACTGGTTCTATGACGTTCTAGATTTTCTTAACATTTAATGTGACTTTTTGTATATTGGCTTAACATTTTCTTTTATGAGATGGTCAAAACTAGCAAAGATCTTTTTCCTTCTTTCCTTGAACTTTGCTAATTGCATTATTTTATGGATTTCCATGATGCAGTAACATGCGTCCAGTTTAATCCTGTTGATGATAGATACTTCATTAGTGGGTCCTTAGATGCAAAGGTTCGCATTTGGAGTATTCCTGATCGTCAAGTTGTTGATTGGAATGATCTGCATGAGATGGTCACTGCGGCTTGCTATACCCCAGATGGTCAGGTAGGCCACGTTTTGCCTTCTGTATATAATATTCAAGGTTTCAATGTTTTTGCTTAACATTATTTTTTTTATGGTTTTCTGAAGGGTGCATTTGTTGGTTCGCACAAGGGAAGCTGCTGTTTATACAATACATGTGGTACAAGTTGATTCTTACCCACCATTCTCAAATTTCACCCACTCACTGACTACTAATTATTCTTTTGTTATTTGTCTTTTCTTCTCAGAGAATAAGTTGCAACAAAAATGTCAAATTAATCTGCAAAGTAAGAAGAAGAAAGCTCATCTTAAAAAAATCACCGGATTCCAGGTAATTTGGTGGCTCTAGCATGATGTTCAATTCCAGAGATAACATGTTTGGTTTAGCTTTGAAAAATACCTGAATCCATTTCCTGCTACATTTTTTTTTGCTCAAGGAACAACCTGCTGTGCATTTTTTGCACTCGTACCTTTTATGGTGCTTTCAGTCCTCTGATCAATTTTATTAAACAGTTTGCTCCAGGAAGTTCATCAGAAGTGATCGTCACGTCAGCTGATTCTCGAATTCGAGTTATTGATGGTGTTGAACTGGTTCGCAAGTTCAAAGGTAAGAATGTTGGCTTATCATTTCTTTTCTGGTCTTTTCTGGCCACGTTGTAATGAAATCATGCATGAAAAAAATTATTTTGTAAACTGACTAGGACGATTAAGTTAATAATACCAAAGCAATTAGGTAGCAAAAATACTTTGAGCCAAGACTTTTTGGCTCAGTGAAATGGTAAACCCCAGTCCATCAGGTCTTTGTTTCAATGATTTAGAAAAAAGCTAGCATTGAAGACAACTTTGCACATCATGCCTATCAGTGTGACTTAAAGCAATGCTGCCAGTTCTTTTCCACACATCAATGTTGAAATAAAAGCTCTCCCAGGTCAAAACCTCATGGAGACCTTAACAAACTTCCCAATCTCTGTTTGGGGGCATGCCTTGATGCACTGTGGTCTCAGTTTGCCTTTAACTTTGCACAATTGTGCATATTTGCTTTTTGAAAAACTTTATTGACAATATTTACTTTTATGGAATATTAATTTGTCATTAAGCATTTCTTCATTTGCCAATATTTTCCTTGGTTTCGTTAGTAACATATATTGGTAGTGTAAATATATTCTTTTACATTTATACTTAATTTTGTTTATTTGATGTAATACCTAGTTACATGCTTAGCATGCGTGTAAAAATCCGTAAGGCTTATGCCTTGCGAGGGGTAAAATACCTCATTCTACTCTTGCCTTTTAAAATGTTATCTGAAAGAACTGAATCCTACAATTTCTCCTGCCTTTTGAAGTGAGATATACAGAAATTGGATGTAAAATTAAGAGGACGAGAAGTAAATCATGTTTATTTAATTCTCCATGATAGCAGCCTTTTCTTTTCCTTTCCTGCTTATCCAATAGCTAGCGACATAGAGGAGTCAGGCTTTTTTATGCTGTTAAAATATTTGAAGATATCCAGGCATATCTGAAAAAACTGAGTAAAGGTTATGTTGCCCCATCATATCACGTATGCTGTAAGCAGCATATATTTCCCAGATTACACAATTCTGAATTTTAACATTAAGTTTGATTTTTGGGTTATTCTGGGTGTTGGAAGAGAATTTCTGTATGGCAGTTTTGCTTTTGGTATGCATAGATCATTTAACTAAACTATGGTATTCTAGCTCAAGTTTTCATAATGTCTCAACTATTTTGGCTTGCCTAGTGCTTGAATACGGGCTGGTAATGCAGTGTTGGAAAAACATGTTGATCCTGTATTAGTGAAAAGAGGATGAATTGCATTTGGATCATAATCTTCTTGAAAAATATATGGTAGATTTGTCTTCATAAGTGGAATCTTTGAAAAACCTGATTTTCTGCCTTGATTTCTCAAGTGCACCCTGTATGATAGGTCTCATCTACCATCCCCCTCCCCATGTATCAGTAACATGCTTGTAATCAGGTATCAGTCAATAAAGTTGATATATATATATATATATGTATATATATATAGGGGTTGATTTAACTAAACCTAGCTTATCCTAATGGGCTTTGTATAGTGGACCATAATACAATAGATATTTTGTTGGTAGAAATAATGAGAACAAGTTGCTTAAGCACAAGAGTCGATGGGAATCAGTCACAGTTTTCTGTACGAGGAGGCAGTAAGAAGATAAAGTCGAGCATTTTTAGGATTTTTTATGATATACAATGAAAAAATATCAAATCATGGACACCCTTAGTTTTAAACAACTTGAAATGGCATATATTAAGGAGTCTTCATATGAGGTGGAATAGGAAATGTTTGATCTTACTCTTATTCTTTTTTTTGGGAAATTGATTGCACGTAGCTTTTTTTTTTCTCGTACATTTGAACCCATGTTCCAAAGGCCAAACCTTGTATCAAAGGCGTAAAATTTGGTGCTTGTGATTCCATTTTAGACTTGGTAACAGTATTTAAACTATCTATATCTATTTAAGGTTTTGACAAGTGATGCGATCTTGTTTTAGAATTCTAGGTCTTTAATACTGTTTCTTCAGCTTTGAAGGTGAAAATCTTCTGGAGTAATAATTTGATAGTGTAGGTCTTGAACAGAAACGAATTGATCTCTTCAGCTGCTTCAATGGTTGTTTCAATCAGCAAAACCTGAAAGGTTTTTCATTAACCTCCATTTTAATGCTTGTCATAGAAAATCATATATTTAGCAGTGCTTGTTGTCTTTGCTCCCCCCCCTCTTTCCTATGCATGCATTTTTAGGATTGTACCATCCTCAAAGATTAAGTTGATGATTCTGTGATAGGTTTTCGTAACACCAACAGCCAAATCTCAGCTTCTCTCACAGCAAATGGAAAATATGTGGTCTCTGCTAGTGAGGATTCATATATTTATGTCTGGAAGTATGAAGCTGATTCCGGACTTAGCAGAAGCAAAGTTGTTGCTGTCACACATTCCTATGAGCATTTCCATTGTCAAGATGCATTGGTGGCGATCCCATGGCCTGGCATGGGAGACACCTGGGAGCTACAAGATACTTTATCTGGAGAACAGAGTGGCCTCGATAACCATCTTGATGAGGTTTCCATTGTCAATCACCCACCTACTCCTGTTGAGGAAGCAAGTATTGAGGGGTCACAATCTTTATCCGGGTGCACAAATAGTCCTCTAAATGGAATTATTTCTTGTGCAACCAATGGTTACTTCTTTGACAGAATATCAGCAACATGGCCGGAGGAAAAGCTTAATTTAGCGACTAGAACAAGGAGTCCTCATGCCAGTGTGGATATCTCCAATGGGTTAAGCGAAAGTGTGTCTGCCTATGGTATGGTGATTGTAACTGCCGGCCTTCGAGGGGAAATCAGAACTTTCCAAAATTTTGGATTGCCAGTTCGGAGTTAAGGGGCTG
Source organism: Populus euphratica (assembly GCF_000495115.2). Taxonomy (NCBI): domain Eukaryota; kingdom Viridiplantae; phylum Streptophyta; class Magnoliopsida; order Malpighiales; family Salicaceae; genus Populus; species Populus euphratica. The sequence goes on along the minus strand of NW_011499953.1, from coordinate 524,587 downwards.
AAAAGAGAATGATCTGGCAAATTAATGCAGGTCATTTTCGCCACTGGTTAAAACATGTACAGTCACAGAGGTATTCGGTGAAATGTGTAATTTAGCGATTTCCAATTCTTCTTGTGCTTCAGCTCATTGGATATTGAGTGCCGATGGATGAGCATTGAGAAGAATATAGATTTGTTAAAAAAAAAAAAAGAAGCGGGGGGGCGGGCCCAACTATGAATTTAGAAACCGATGTAGAGCATGGAAAAACCTTATTCAATTAAAATGAAATTCTTTCATATTCTTTAATGATCATGTCCAGTCTTGTAGGTTCTAACTTCTAACCCATTGTTGTCTATTCAATTATTGGCGCTCAGCAGCACTGTTTTTATCCGTCCTTGAAGTGACCTCACAGCTGCTGTTCTTTTGTTTCAGAACCAAATGCGTTGTGCCAATTTCTTTCCATGGAGCTAATTTAGACATGTATAATGAAGCAGATTGGCTTATCATTTTGTCCATTAATCCAAGGCTTGGGGCTTGGTCTTAACAGCTAGTAAGGTTATATCACAAAAGTTACCACTTGGTGTGAGCTTTGGCAGGCAAGCACATTTCCGCAGCTAAGAGGGCAGCTCTTAACCATCCACCAACTCATAGTGATGATTTAGCTGAGAGCTTGCGGGTGATAGTAGAAATGGACCTGAACCAAAAAAAATAAAATTCTGTGGAAGCCCATTGTGGCTACCAAGATCCAAACACATGTATGTCCCCGTCACTGCAACCGGGGACCCTCCACTTTGTCATGGCGCCTTGGCTCCCAGTCTGCAACCACCCCCCCAACCATAGAGAGGCTGGCAAAACCTTGGCTCGAGTGGCACAACCTCTTAATCCATAATCCAGAAATATGCCCCCACCATTCCCTGTCATATTCAACACCTCAATATCTCCCAGCCCATAGCTAAGAGGAGTGGAACATTTTGGGAAACGCACCCAAATATCCCTAACTATTTGTCAATTATCAAAGGAACAAAAAGACAAGGCCATTAATATCATGGGAAATCCAAAACTCAAAATCTGATTGGTGCTTGGAAGTGACGTGGAAGATACATGTGCTGCTAATGATCTTATCCTGTCTGCCAAACATATCCTCCCCCCAACACACACATCACATATAATTCCAAACAAGCTCCTTTGCACACTAGTAAGCTGAGCTCTTCACTCCAGTCGGTACTGTATACAAAATCTATAGTCCTTAAAACAAAGGATTTGAAAGCCCATTTTACGAGGCACAGAGTTTGCTCTGCAAGCGTTAATGGCTCTCCAGGCTGCTTCTTTGGTTTCCTCTACTTTTGTTGTTCCCGAAGAGGTCAGATAATAGTAGTGCTTTGTTTTGTCTTTGTTTTTACTTGTTGCATTGAAGGAAAATTTAGTGTTGATTTTGGCAGTGGTTTTTTCTTTGCAGGGAAAATCTAGTGCATCTTTGAAGGAGTCAAGCTTGCTTGGAGTTTCACTCTCAGACCATGTCAAAGCTGACTTTAGCTCTTCTACATTGAAGTGGAAGGTAGCTACTATGCCGGTTCATTCTTGCTTTTTTTTTTTGGCTGAAAATTGCATTAATTCAAACTCGCAAACAAAAGGGATTTTTCTAATGAATTCATTTGTATAATATTATTCACAGAAGAGGGAATTCAACCAAAGAGTTGGGACTGTAAGAGCCCAAACAATGGCCACTGCTACTCCAGCAGTCAACAGGGCTTCTTCAGACGGCAAGAAAACTCTTAGACAAGGATGCTGCATTGTCACTGGTGCCTCCTCTGGATTAGGTCTAGCAGCGGCTAAGGCTCTAGCTGAAACTGGAAAATGGCACGTAATTATGGCCTGCAGAGACTTCCTTAAGGCAGAAAGGGCTGCTAAATCAGCTGGCATTGCCAAAGAGAACTGCACCATTATGCATCTGGACCTTGCTTCACTGGACAGTGTCCGCCAATTTGTGGATACCTTTAGGCGATCAGGAAGGGCACTTGATGTGCTAGTTTGCAATGCTGCTGTTTACCTGCCAACTGCAAAAGAGCCTACATTCACTGCTGAAGGATTTGAACTTAGTGTTGGAACTAACCATTTGGGTCATTTCCTCCTTTCAAGATTGTTGCTTGAGGACATGAAGAAATCTGATTACCCATCGAAACGTCTCATAATTGTTGGCTCAATTACAGGTATATACACTATAACACATTTAAGGTTCATTTTCTTGTGAATATGTTTCGATTGTTTACACTAAATTTGGTGTTGTTTCTGTGAAATGTTTTAGGGAACACAAATACATTGGCTGGCAATGTTCCTCCTAAGGCCAATCTTGGTGACTTGAGGGGACTTGCAGGGGGCTTGAATGGGCTAAACAGCTCAGCTATGATTGATGGTGGTGAATTTGATGGTGCCAAAGCCTACAAGGATAGCAAAGTCTGCAACATGCTCACTATGCAAGAGTTCCACAGGCGTTTCCATGAAGAAACTGGCATTACATTTGCTTCCCTTTACCCAGGTTGCATTGCCACAACAGGCTTGTTCAGGGAGCACATTCCTTTGTTCAGGCTTCTATTCCCTCCATTCCAAAAGTACATCACTAAGGGCTTCGTCTCCGAGGAAGATGCTGGAAAAAGACTTGCTCAGGTAACCAAAACAGGGGAAACTATAGAAATAAAAATGCTCTGCTATGGGTTTGTATAACGTGCAATAATAATCTGCTCTTTCTTGTTTAGGTTGTAAGTGATCCAAGCCTGACAAAATCAGGGGTCTACTGGAGTTGGAACAAGGACTCGGCTTCTTTTGAGAATCAGCTATCTCAAGAAGCTAGTGATGCAGAGAAGGCTCGTAAAGTGTGGGAGGTTAGCGAGAAACTCGTTGGTTTGGCCTAATTAAGGCTGGAGAGAGTTTCTTGTGTACTAATCTTTGCAATGGGAGAGGCTGATGCGAGTGCAAAAAAAAAAAAAAAAAAAAAAAAAAAAGAAGAAGAAATACCGCGTCCTTTCGTGAGTTTGGATTTGGATGATTTGCTTGTGTAAACAATTTTCACTTTGTAGGAGTAGATGACTCCGTATCAATCAAATGGCACTAAAATCACTCACCCGTACTGCAAAGTTCAGATTTCTCTGATTAATGTTGGCAGGTTCAACACTTTCAAATCAGAAAAAAAGTTTTCTTGCCTATTTAACAGCTAAATGGACCATTTTGCAATAAACAAGCGGTGCCTGTCTGTTCGTTGTTTTGCACTTACAGAAGGCAAATGGCTGGAAGTGTTGTTGCTGGTATTTTGTCAAGGCCAATGCAAAATCGTTCATGTGCAATATCACTTGTTGTTGCCTTGTATACAGGTTTCTACCCCTCTCAATCCATTTTCCAAATTTTAAGCTTCCTCAACTTTTGACTTTAATACGGGTCAGCGGCTTGAAAACTGTTGTTGCTTCTCATCATTTTCACTTTTCCATATCAGACTTGGAAAAGTTTCCCTGGTCTTTATCAACTAATCATGCCATTAATGAATTCGTGTAGACAGAGAGAGAGAGAGAGAGAGAGAGAGGGAAAGAGAGAGATTACTGAAATACAAGTTCATCTACAATGCCTATCCTTGTTAGTAAAACTCTTTCTATTTATCCAATGAAAAAGAACCGAGTTATTCAGATAAAACCAGAGAATTGCACATGGTGGGCGCGGCCCTAGATGTGGCTAAACACAGCATGAATAAGAAGCCCCGAAAGCTAAAAAAATCTTTAGTAGTGTTCCCTAATGAGCATTCTATACTTGAGAAGAAAGTAATTCAAAAAGTTAGAGCCATACAATCAAGTAGCTAAATCCTTTCAAATATCTACAGACTGTATTAAGGTTAACAAGCAAACATGATATGATACATCTAGTAACAGTCGAAATATTATATGGCGATCTAAAGTTCATAAGCAGGGAACCTGGCTTCCGATGGTTCAAGGATGTCAAGGAAGAGATAAGCCATTCCTCCAAAACCCTCAAACAGTGAATAGGGGCGATCACCCCCATGCATCTTCCCTTCTGATACAAGTTTTTGTGCTCTATCATATAGAAAGCAAGCAAAGGCTTTGGCCCTGTATAAGTATTCCACATTACCTGTTAATCGGTAAAGTGAAACAAAAACATAGGTATTTCCACTGATTCCATGACATATGCCAACTCGCTTTAGCAAACCCCGGTTCCAAACCACCTCCCCTGCCTCCATCGCTGCCTGCAGAAACTCCTTATCTCCAAAAACCTGAATAATTCAAACATTGCAAAGAAATTCATGATGAGGTCACAGTAGCATTTCTATATTACAAATAAGACTACAGATTATGGTCTTTAACAGAAGAACAAAAAGGTGGTGGATGCAGACATCTGGAAAGTGGTAGCGATGACTTGTTCAATCTCATGTTCTGAACTTTTAGCACTAGAAAAAGACAGGTGATCGTTCCACTTTGGAAGAATGGTTCTTCCTCTATGAGACTGAAATTCTTTCTTCATTTCTTAATATGGACGAGATCAGAAATGTCATCAAACAATGGAATATTTATTTGGCCATTTACATGAAAAAATAGCATTAAATCTTCAACTAATGAGGTACTTTCACCAATTTTTATTAGCAGGTACGCAAGACAAAATGCACATAGTAAAAGACATGCCTAGATAAATTCCATTAGCACCTAGGCTACCTTATGCAGCTTGCATCACTATACAAGGATTACCTCAGCTGCTTTCGCAAGGGTAAGAGCGATCCCAGGAGCCCCATGACACCAATGCACAAGGCAATCAGATTTATTTCCTTCACTTGAAGGATAATTGCCACTGGGAAAATGGTTCTTAATCATGTAGTGTAAAGTACCCTTGACATCCTCCACCTCATCTGGTGTCAGTTCCAAGTCCATCAAAACAAGCATGATTCCAGCAAGTCCATGGGCAGCACCCCAGTACCTTTTTCCATGCCATTCATACAGCAGTGGACATTTTCCCTTGCGTATCAATCTTCCAGCCTTAATTATTTCATCCACAACTGCTCTCTGCAGAAGTTTCAAAGCCAACTTAGCAAAGGGTTCATTCTAATCAATAATGAATGCTGGATTGAAAAGAAATAAAAGAAATGCCTTACTTTGCGGCTTGTAGATATGGTTTCTTTACCAATATGCTTATTTAGAAATGAGCAGGCCCATAAGAACCCAGCTCTCCCATATAATAACTCATATGGCAAATCACTAGGAAGTTTGATCTGCCCTCGAGTAAAAAAAAAAGAAAAAGAAAAAAGAAAATCATATTAATTAGGTTTATAAAAGGATGAAAAAATATTAATTAAGATATATAAAAACAACCAACTTTTGATGGAAAAAAAATGCATAGAAGGGGAAGAAATGCAACAGGCACCTCTTTGAACTGAGCTAAGTAATGATCTAATAACCTTCCATCCCCAGCATGCTTTGCTGCAACAGCACCAAGAGCACAAACACCAGCCCGTCCACATATAAATGTCACACGTCTGCAGCCCCAACGGATCACATAAGCAACTAAATCAAGTTGACTTATCTGTTTTCCCCAAGGATTGGGAAGTTACACTTACACCTAAAATTTAACCTAGACTTGGCATATAAAATTAAGTGCCGACTTCAAATATATTAAAAAATTTAAACATTTACGGTGACAATCCATGCCAAGATCAAATACACAATTGAGCATTTCCACAAACCAAATAACCAAAGACAAGAGAAAAATGCTAATAGAAAGCGAGACAACCATAACTGAGTGCATGATTCCCGTAATAATAGAATAATCAAACGCAGCACAACACATCGACGAGCTTCAATACGAATTTATCCCCATTTAACCTCAGATAAAGCAAGAATTGAATCCATAGTTGTTTAGAACTAAAGCAACCTCCGCATTAAAATATCTAAAAGTAGTAATACCTATTCTTGGATGAGCCAGCAACAAAACAGACAGAAAAAAGAGAGAGAGAGAGAGAATACCCAGAATCTCTAGAAACAGAATCGCAAGCCTTGATAATGTCAGAGCACAAGTTAAGATCATTCTGATTCTTGGTAACTTGGTATGCTTTCAAAAGCAAGTATGCAGTCCCTAATGCCCCGGTGTACAAACTATAATCTTTCACTCTCTTCCCACTCATTCCCCATGTCTCCCTCACCACCTGAAGTTAAACACAACCAATAAGAAAAAAAGAAAACCCTTCAATCTTTAACATTAAAAAAACTAAAGTAACATGATGGGGTGTGTCTGAAAGTTAGAAACAAATGGAAGCTAGTAGTCAAAAGGATAGAATTGAGTGAAAGGGGAAACTTAACTGTGTCTTTGACGTCCAACGCTGATGCTTTAAGTCTTTGAGAGAGAATGTTGTACGGCAAAGACAGGAGCTTTGTAAGTGAGTCTTTGTTGTTTCTTTCAGTGACTGTTTCGTCCACTGCTGTTGTCGTTGTTTCTGGTATGTAGTCTGGCATTTCATTTGGGAAGTAGCGGTCTCCCATTTCTCTCTTTACAGTCACAGTGTCTCTGAAATTCAACTTCCTCTTCACTACTCACTCGATGAAAAAGAAGAGAGAACCTTCGAGTTGGGTTGCGAATATCTGGTGGAGCGTATGTCGTTGGTTCGTGAAGCGACATGTTGCATGGTTTCAATGAAACGAATAGACAAATAAGTCTCCGTTCTATTTAGGGTTAATCAATTTTGTCCCTGGTCAAAATATTTCTGCATCATCATCATTATTATTATAAAAAAAATGGTATTTTTCACGTGAAAATGATATAATTATAAATTTTATCTATTACTTTAGTGGCAATGTAGCGTGATAAGATTATAATTTTTGTTTAAAAAATACAAGTATTTTTTAATATTTTTTTATACTTAACATTTTTATTATTTTACACTTAATATATTATCACTATTTTTTTTTGTAATATTTTCTTAGTTTTTATCTTATTCTTTACACTTTTTTCTAGAAAATAATAATATTTTTTATACTTTAAATATTTATCACTCTACATTCTGTCTTTTTATATTTTCTTTGTTCTTATCTTTATTAATTTTTTTTAATTTTTTTTATTTATATTAAAAAAATATTATACAAAAACTACGAAAATAATGTTTCTCAATAACAATTATAACATTGTTTTATTTTTTTGTTATATTAAAAGTTAGCTTAAAATCTAACATGTTTTTATTAATACATATGATATTTACTATAAGCATTAACCTTTTGATTCATAGTTATATTTATCACTCGATGTTAAAAAACACATTAATAACGCCTACATATTAATTCTTTTACGTTAGAAAAAACTATAAAAAGATAAGTTGAATAAACATGTTAACACTTTGTTTTTTGCATTTACTGACACATATGATTCTCAATATATTTAGCCTTTTGATTTATAATTAGATTATAAAAAAATGTATTTTAAAGGTTTACATATTTATTTATTTTTGTCAAACAAATTATCCAACCCGTAGTGTGTTGAATAGATACATTAATATTTTATTTTTTGTATTTATTAGCATATATGATTCTTAATATATTTAATTTAATACATGCATAAGTCTTTTGATTTAATTAGGTTTTTTAAAAAACTATATTTGAAAAGTTTGCATATTTATTTTTTTTGTCGAAAAAATTATTTAACTCACATAAGTCAAATAACTAATGTCATCTCTAAAAATAAAATGGGTTAAATACCAATTTAATTAGCAACTCACGAGATCATTTTACCCGGGTTATGTTGTGGGTTGGGTCAATTGTTCTTATAAAAATAAAAAAATATTTAGATATTGTTAATATGTTTTCAAAAAAAATAAAATTATGTAGAGATTGATCTAATGTGACCTGATTAACTTAACAAGTTCAAAAACAGTTAGGAAAAAAAAAATAGTTTGCTTTTTTTTTAAATAATATTTTTTTATAAAAAATTCAAACATTAATATATAAAATTAAAATAACATATAAAATTACTCATAATTATATAAAATTACTCATGATCATATGACCGTGATATCCTCCCTAAACAAATAAATACACACACATACATTTCATGTCTGCATTTCCAGCATTCCTATTCTCCCACCATTAATTACATTTCATCAAAATAACGTGCAAAAGAAATGTAAGAAAGAGAAAGTTTACCTGTGTTGAGGATGCAACGATTGCATTTATTGGTTCTGGGAAATCTTTGCTGATGGTCGTGGTTTAGCTAAGAAGGGTTGCGACTAGTGGTGGTCCATGGTTGAAGCTGTTGGAGATGAAAAACGGTTGCGCTAGAGAGGCTCACGGTGCTCTAACCAGAAGTTACTGGTCTGGCTAGAAAGAACCTACGGTGCTGTTGCTAAAGAAAACCATGACTACAAAAAAAATGCATGTCGTGATAGAGGAACTTCCATGACTGCTACTGGAAGATCATATATTATTACCGCTGAAGATGACGTTGCTTATAAGGTAGGTTCTGTAGAAAAATCCTTCATTGTTGTAGTTGATTGATGATGAAATGAATGTTGTTGTTGCTTTTATTAGAAAAATTTAGGATGGAACAAATATGAAGTTGGCTTAGAGGCGTGAAAACACTATTTTTAAGGTGTTTATTTGTCTTATACAGAGATAACACTTCCAGGATATAACTAAGCCCTGTAAATCTTTAAAAGAATAAGAAGATAAGATTAAGAAAAGAATATATGTATTTTATTATTATTTCTTTTCTTTATAGTAACATGTTTTTATAGACTTTGAAACATAACGATGAAATAATATAATTGTTCATAAAATAATATGGTTGTTGATGAACCACTATGATTGTTTATCAAACAATATGATTGTTCTATTAAAGTTAATGGTGTCCGTATATTAAACCAAAACTTTTATTGTAGAATAAAAGATACTACACACATAATACTATTCAAACTCTTAAAGAGGTTTACAACTGTTTAGCACTATTATGAGCCCACGCTCATTCTACTTTTCGTAATAGAACACACTGAATACTATCAGAATAAGGACTCAAATTAATTATCAGTGTCCAATAGATACAAAACAGTAACTTGTTATTACCCATTAAACTAAGAGATAAGCTTTTTGCTAATCCAAAGTTGGGTTCCTATTACTGGTATTTTTAATAACGAGTTTCAACCCCATTCCATTAGTTGTTTTTCGTACCATGTCTCTAGATAGTCCTTTTGTGAGTGGATCCGCTAAATTATTCACAGACTTCATATAGACAATGGTGATTGCACCATTTGTAATCAACTCTCGAATATATCCATGTCGAATGCTTAGATGTCTTGATTTACCATTGTAAATGTTATTATAAGCTCGAGATATAGTTGTTTCACTATCACAGTATAAAGAAATAGCTGACATAGGTTGTGACCACAACTTAATATCAAACAACATATTTCTTAGCCATTTTGCATATTTACCTGCAGCAGCTATAACAATAAATTCTGATTTCATGGTAGAATGAGAGATGTATGTTTGTTTCTTAGATGCCTAAGATATCGCACCTCCTCCAAGTGAGAAAATCCATCCTGATGTAGACTTATTATCACTTGAACTAGTCATCCAACTTACATCACTATATCCTTCAATCACAACTGGAAAATTAGAATAAAACAAGCCTAAGTCGATCGTTCTTTTTAGGTAACCAAAGACTCTTACAATAGCCTTCCAATGATCTGTAGTCGGCTTGCTTGTATATTTTGATAATTTTCATATAGCGAAAGCTATATTTGGTCTTGTACAATGCATAGCATACATAAGACTTCCAATGGCACTAGCATATTCTAGTTGTGCTACCACTTTATCACAATAATCATTTAACTTTATGCTAGAGTCAAATAGAATATTAGCCTCCTTTATATTGAGATGCTTAAACTTATCGAGTATTTTCTCAATATAATGTGATTGATTAAATACATAGCCATTACTATGTTTCTTAATTTTGATATTTAAAATTGTATCCACTTCACCAAGATCTTTCATTTTAAAGATAGAAGTGAGATACCTTTTGTTTTCAACTATTCCAATCATATTGGTGCTAAATATTAACATGTCATCTACATAAAGACAAATAATCACACCAGAATCTTTTGTAATTGGAATATATACACTTA
>NW_011499953.1:513181-514423 GCF_000495115.2 Populus euphratica | reverse complement strand
TTTGTCAAACTTTTCATGCCATTGTTTCAGAGCTTGTTTTAAACCATATAAGGACTTTACCAATTTACAAACTTTTCCTTTATTACCAGGAAGTATAAAACCCTTACGTTGCTCCATATACACTTCTTCCTTTAAATTTCCATTTAGAAAAGTCGTTTTTACATCTATTTGATGAACATATAATTTATAACTGATGAACATGCAATTTATAAATTGATGCTAATGCAAATAGAACTTTAATTGATGTAATTCTTGCCATTAGAGAATAAGTATCAAAATAATCAACACCTTTCTTTTGAGTAAAACCTCTGGCAACCAATCTTGCCTTGAAGGTTTGTATAGAACCATCGGTATTGTATTTTCTTTTAAACACCTACTTACATCCTATTGGCTTAGAACTTAGAGGTAAATCTACTAGGACCCAAGTATTGTTAGACAATATTGAATCCATTTCATCATTTACCACTTCTTTCTAAAAAGCAACATCTCAAGAAGACATAACTTGACCGAATGTCTTTGGATCATCTTCTATATTTAGGATCACGGGTGTCTTTTTTAATATTGAATTTCTATCACCTTCCACTAAAAATACAATTGAATCAGTAGAAATAAAATTTGTATCTATATGTTTTTTCTTTCTAACTCTTTGACTTCTTCTAGGTTCACCGGAACCTATTACTTCTAAGTTTTTACGTTTTTCACTTAACGTTGAGCTAGAAGTCATTACTTTAGATTTAGTTCTTTCACATTTGAATAACTTATGAATTTATATTCAATAAATTCAACATGTATAGATTCAACAATCACATTAGTTTCTAAATCCAAAAGTCTATAAGCCTTTGAATTTTATGCATAACTAACAAAAACACTCTTAAGACCTCTGGGTCTTAATTTTATTCTTTGAGGATCAAAACTTTTATAAAAAGCTACATACCCCCACACTTTAAAATAATTCAGATTTGGTTTTCTACCGTTCTGTGCTTTATAGGGAGAAACATTTGATTTTTTTAGATAATACTCTGTTATGAATATGACAAGTAGTAAGTAAGGCTTCACCCCATAAATTATTCGGTAATTTAGCATTCAAAAGTGACACGACGAAAAGATTGATATCTTCTCCCAAGTGCTGGAGTGTCGAAGTAATAAATAACCCGGCAAGACCGGGGTCGAACCACATGGAGGTTAATTGTACAAATTATAAACAACAATAACAACAACAACAATAGTAATAATAATAATAAT
>NW_011499953.1:512292-512990 GCF_000495115.2 Populus euphratica | reverse complement strand
AAGGCTACACACCCCCATACTTTAAAATAATTTAGATTTGGTTTTCTACCGTTCCATGCTTCATAGGGAGAAACATTTGATTTTTTAGATAATACTCTATTATGAATGTGACATGCAGTAAGTAAGGCTTCACCCCATAAATTATTTGGTAATTTAGCATTCAAAAGCATGGCATTGACCATATCTACTAAGGTCCTATTTTTCCTTTCAGCAAGTCCATTATGTTGTGGTGTATAGGGTGCTGTCATTTGATGGATTATTCCGTTTTCCTCACAAAAAGTAGAAAACTCTTTAGAAAAGTATTCTCCACCTCTATCACTTCTAAGAACTTTAATTTGCATTTCTTTTTTATTTTCTACCATTTTCTTGAATTTTCCAAAGGCTTCATCTTTAGTTCTTAACAAGTAAACATAGGTAAAACGAGAATAATCATCAATGAAAGTTATGAAATATCTTTTCCCACCCCTTGTTAACATACCATTTATTTCACATATATCAGAATGGATAAACTCAAGTAATTGAGAATTCCTTTCTACTTTAGGAAAAGGCTTCTTTGTCATCTTTGCTTGAATACATACTTCACATTTATTTTTATTATTATCTTGATATGAAATATAACCATGCTTGCACATATATTTCAAATATCTATAATTTAAATGTCCTAATCTAGCATGCCAAAGAAGAGAAGTAGATTCAAC
>NW_011499953.1:483155-509950 GCF_000495115.2 Populus euphratica | reverse complement strand
TTTTCTCTTGTAGTCTTAATAATGGCAGATTCGTCTTCTTGTGGTTCAGGTAATGCAGATAAATTCGGATCAAGTATGTAGTAAATCCTTAATGAAGTAAGCAGGAATATCATCTTGTCCATCCATCTTGTGTAATTCATACCATAAAACCGATCTAGTTGAATTTTGACATCCTTAGCAATTTTGACACTAAAATTCATATTTGTCTCCATCAAAATAAACTCCTTAAAATTGTTAGGAAAATTTAGGATGGAAACAAATATGGAGTTGGCTTAGAGGCGTGAAAACACTATCTTTAAGGTGTTTATTTGTCCTACACAGAGATAATACCTCCAAGATACAACTAAGCCCTGTAAACCTTTAAAAGAATGAGAAGATAAGACCAAGAAAAGAATATATATATTTTGTTGTTATTTCTTTTCTTTGTAGTAAGATGTTTTTATAGACTTTGAAACATAACGATGAAATAATATGATTGTTCATCAAATAATATGACTATTGATGAACCACTATGATTGTTCATCAAACAATATAACTATTCAATAATATGATTGTTGATGATATAATATGATTTTTCATCAAACAGTACGACTATTCATGAAACAGTATAACTGTTCATATTAAGTTCCAAGTTTAAAGCTCCAAATGCTATCTTTTGATATTTTAAATATCCATATAATAACATTAGGAAGCCAAATAAGAGAGTTTGCCCACCATGACTTAATTTACTATACAATAGAAACCCACACTTAGAAATATTAGGAGGGAGTGTTTCTTTCTAATATGGGAGAAACATCTTTTCTTTTATTTATTTACAAACTACACCAACAGTTTTTGTTGGTTGCCATGTATAGGGAAACTTTAATTGAGCTGCCGATAGGATTGTTGGGCTTCCATGTTGAAGCTGATACCACTAGAGTTCATGTTGTGCTGAAGTGCTGGAGCTGGAAAATCATTGTAGAGGTGCTCGTACCTTCTGAGGAGAGACTGCTGCTCTTGAAGGAAATAAAGGAGAAATTACAACTGTGGGGACCTTGGGGAGCTACAGATGTTGAAAGCTATTGTTGTTGTTGTTACAATATCAAACGGGTATGTGGTTGGACTGCTACAAAATCTCTTCTAAGGAAATTAACCAAGTTATTGTTGTTGATGTTATTGGACCCTCCTCATCACCTTTACTATTTCTTACTGACACGACTGAAAGATTGATATCTTCTCCCAAGTGCAGGAGTGTCGAAGTAATAAATAACCCGGCAAGACCGGGGTCGAACCACAGAGAGGTTAATTGTACAAATTATAAACGACAATAGTAACAACAATAACAACAACAATAATAGTAATAATAATAATAATAATAATAATAATAATAATAAAGAAAAAGAAGAAGAAAAAGAAGAAGAAGATGAGAACTTTGAGATGGAATATTAACGTAACGATTAAACAATGATAATAACAAATGTCAAGGTTAGAGGTTCCACTAATGGTATGTCAAACAAGTATAGGATAAACTCTTATTATTCAATTGGAAACCACACACAAAGGAGGTTTCAATGAGATTATAGATTGTTAACATGATTACATTAGTCATCTTATTCGATTAATGCTAATACTTGTAAATCTCGTCAAGCATTCATGATTATAACTTATGTTAACAATAAATCAAGTTTTTTTCATAGCTCAGGTGTCGGTTATACCATACAGTATGAGCTATGAAAGTGTCAAGCATTTGTTGTACCAAGTGTTATACAACATAAATCAAGATTAGTCATTTAACAAGCAAAGATTATGGGCTATGAAAGTGCCAAGCATTTGTTGTACCAAGTGTTATACAACATAAATCAAGATTAGTCATTTAACAAGCAAAGTATTAAAGAGTGAACAAGATAACAAATATAAAACATGTTAGTATCAAACATTAAAGTCCATATTGAGTTTACATTATACTTATTCTTACACCATTAGTGTAACCTTTTCACCTTGACATAATTAACTTAGCTAGACATAATGAAAGAAAGAAAAATAGATAAACAAAATAAGAACATAAAAGTTAACTAAGTAAAGGAAAGGAAATGAAAGGCATAAACTTAATATTAATGAAAGCAAAGCATAAACATTACAAAAAATACAAAGAGAGAAAGGAAGAGCATGATCTTGATCTGGAAACCAAGATGCCTAAATGTATGGAAAATGCCTCCTTTTATAGGCCAAAATTGGGAACTATTGATTTGATGACTAATTGATAAGTGGGTGGCCAACTTTTGACTTGGTGACAATCCTTATCTTCTCTTGTCTGCCCAAAACGTCATTGATAACGTCAAAATTGGAGCCAGTTGTAAACATGAAAGTTGTAGGCAATTGTCTCAGCTTTCTTGTGTAAACAATTCAGCTCATTTGGACTTCTAGAACTCCAGATATGGCCAAAATACCGAACAGTGCTCGGGCTGGAAGACAGATTCGGGCTTCTTTGTTGTTGCTACAATTTGGACTTGATAATGGCCTTTTTAGATCTTGGGCTCCATATGAAAGTTGTATGCCTATGTCTTACCTTTCCATCCATATAAATTGGACCTAAATCTGAGATCTGTAGCTCTAGATATGACCCAATTACCGAACAGTGTTCCGGTTTGGATTGCACCGACATCTCTTCTCTAAGTTTGACCATCTCTTTATCCATGCAATTTAAGTTCTTCAAGTCATCAATCAATCCTTTCATTTATGTGATAGACCTGCATTAAAAATAGACATTTACAACAAATTATAGGTATCTTATATTATTAGATATATTATTATAAAACATGTTTTAGTTAAGGAGTTATTGATATTTCAAGTGCAAAATGATGATATAAAACCATGATAAAAATGTACTTTTAAGTACTAATCACTTACAGGTGTTGTTACTGACCCCAAAGTCTTTTTAGACCTTATTGAAAAAATCAGAAAATAGAAGGAAATGACAGTCGCTGCTACTATCACTATATTAGCATTGCTATTATTTTCTTTTTGAAACTCTGCTAACGATGCGCTGTGGTTGGATTTGTTGGCATCTGATGGGCTATCATGGTGGATGGGATAAGGAGATCATGAGTTAAAGATGGTAATGGTGAATGGTGTTGGCTTGTATGCCTGGAGAGGGTTCTTAATAAAGAAAAAGAATAAGGGAAAATGGTTGAAAATATTATTTTGATGTATTTAAGTAAAAAATATTTTAAAATATAACTATAGCATATGAGTGTTTACGGTTCGATTCGGTTTAGACTAAAAAAATCAACTGAACCGAATTATAGTATTTTTATCTAAAATTAACTGAATCGGACCGGAAATCTGTTCAAACCAAACCGGTCCGGTTAAATCCAGTTTTTTAAGGAAAAAACCAAGAAACCTAATCTCGTGGGTTTTTTTTTGTTTTTTGTTTTTTTAAATTGGCTTAGTCTTACATTAAATTAAGCTTTAAATTTTAAAGCAAACTAATGTTAAGCTAATTATAAATTTAATATGAATATAAAACCAAAACCACAACATCTCCATCCTCCACATCAATATTGTCAATGAGATTGCCCTGGAAGGCTGATACTGCTACTGCTTCAGATTGATTCCCTTCTATCACCACCTTCTTATAATCTATGGTGTTCGCTTGCAAAGAAGCGATCATAACAAGACCTAAGCAAACTGATGCAGCGACTCATGAAGAGACACACAGAGAAGAACAAAGGATAATATAGAGACGAAGAAGAATAAGAGTGCAGATAAAAATTCAACTTTTCAATTATTTGGAATACATACTCAAAATCAATGTATAAAACTCACATCAATCAATAAAACAAACTAGAAAAAACAGATAAAAGTGAAAATCAAACTTGATCTAATTAATTGTCTCTCAAGATCAAAGAATCATAACAAGAGAGCAAAGGACAAGAGAGAAAAAATAGAAACAATATTACCTGTCAACGATACCTAGAGACTAATTACTTTGATCTAGCGAGGTTTGATTTTTTAAATTTCTGTAAGGACATAAGAGAGAGATTGGTCTAGTGTGAGCTGTGAGTTATTTACTTATTGATCGACTAGAGAAGAGACAGATACAGGGGGCAAGAGACAGAGAAGATGAAAATTAAAGGGGAAAGGAAGAAAGTTGGTCTGGTGTGAGCGACGACTTCAAAAGTAAATTATAATGTCATTTAGGTTTAGGTTTATTGTACTATTTATACCAGGTTGTTTACTCGTTTCTAACTTTATTTTTATGGATGGCCGGTTCGGTTCACTGGTTTTGATAGTAAAATCAAAACCAAACCGAACCGGAAAGATTTCTTGTTTTAATAATCGGTTTAATCGATTTTTTTTATCTTGATTTGGTTTTTTAATTAATTTTCCATTGATTTTCTTGGTTTTTTCAGTTACTCAGTTTTTTTGAACATCTCTACTATAGCCACGTTTCCAAAGACACTAATGATTTGAATAATTCTCATTTTTTAGGAAAAAGTTGTTTGATTCTTGAAGATTTACCGCATTAATAAGCATGTTATCTTTGTAAAGCTATATATATAAACAATTTAGATGTTTAATTAAAATAAGAAACAAGCATTCTGCTAATTTGTTTGTGTTTACCATATAAATAGAAAGAGTTTCCGAGTTGTTAACATAAGAAAAGGTCAAACACTAACCCAAAAAAGCACAGGACACTTTTCTCCATAAAAATCCACCCACTGGGATTACTCGGCTTGAGCTCATCTTTTATTGGGCCTAATCCATCTAAGCAATAAGAGTCCAATCGACTGGTTTGGGCCCTGAGCACTTTCATTACCTTTTTTTAAAACTTTTAGGTTTTTATCACGGTTTTGCTCCTCGTTGGCAGAAACTCGTTGTCTCTCTGTATCTTACTCTCTGCAGCTAGCTTTCCCCTCTTTAGGTACCAACCCTTTTCCTGCTTAGTTCTATTGACAACTAAATACAAACTTTGTATTGTTTTCATGGTGTTTAGACTAAAGATTTCATGTGTTTCAGGTATCTGTACGTAACCAAACAAAACTATGGGAAAGAAGAGAAAGCACGTTGAGACACAGGTCATTGAACCTGCAAAGAAAGATGAAGGTGCACCAGAGAGACCCAAAAGGACGCTCTTGGGTTGGAAAGATAAACCTGAAGTGAAAGAGACTGAATTTATACCTCCTCAACAGGGTGGTTTTAGAAATAAAGAGAAAGTCTTGGTTACTTGTTCTAGGCGTATCAATTTCAGGTTCCATAAAGATCCAATCCTTTTATATTAATGCTTATATATACATATATATTTGATTTCGGGGTTTGTTGGGATTTTGGGGGGTTGCTGGATTTTGTTGGTGTTTGAAAGAATTGTTGGTGTTGCAGGTATAGGCACTTGATGTTGAATTTGGTGTCACTTCTGCCGCATTGTAAGAAGGATAGTAAGGTTGAGTCTACAAGTACTAAAGGCGCGACATTGAATGAGCTTGTGGAGTTGAAGAATGGTTCTTCCTCTTTGTTCTTTGAGGTGAACTTCAAATTTAGTTGTTTTCTTCCTTAAATAAACAATTTGACCTGGTTAATTCCATATTATTTGTGCAAGTGGTTGTAGGTTTAATACCTATGATAACTCATCACATGAATTTTGATATTGATAATTGTTCCACTTGTTTGCGTGGTTTGGTAATTTGAAGGAAAATAACTTTGTAACTTTGAGAGGAGGTGTGGTGATTATATAACTATCGACTTTGAGATTAGGAAAAAAAAAAGAACTTAAGTTGCCATATTTTAGATTGTTTGTTGTTGATGACTTTTTTGTTCTCCTTTCTCTCTCTATTTCAGTGCAGGAAACATAAAGATTTGTATCTATGGATGGTCAAGTGCCCTAGTGGTCCGTCTGTGAAATTCTTAGTCAATGCTGGTATGTTAATTTTTTATTTTTTTGTGATATTTTTTATAATCATGTTTTCTAATAGGCTTGCACTTATTGTATTCAAATGCTAATTTTTGTAGCATCACAATTTTAACACATTTATTTAATGGTATTGGGAGGTGGAAGATAGCGAAATCTTCATAGAGATGTACCTTGTCTGCTTTGACTTCGAGCATTTGTGTGGAGTAAAATTTGAAAATCTCTAAAATTCTCTATTTTTAAGCAGTTGTTATGGTCTAGATTAGTCCTTCTGACTTCTTGTGGTGTTTTGGGTTGGGCATTTGAACATTTTCCTTCCATTAGTATTCAGTGGCAGTGGAGAGCCATTTCCTGATTTTCTTTGATCCAATTTCTTGCACTCTACTATGGAGGATGCCCTGCAGTCCTTTTGTAATTTTCTTCTGCTCCCATTCTGATAGTATAATCTCTATAACCACAAAAAAAAAAAAAAAAAAGAAACGGGAAGAAAAGAAAAAGAAGCTGCTGTTGTGATTAATCTAATAAATTGATTTGTTCACATGGTTTGCTCTTTTCTTGTATTATGACTAAGTAGCCTAACCATTGCAACTTGTCTTGTTCATTTTAGTGCACACAATGGAAGAATTGAAGCTTACAGGAAATCATCTGAAAGGGTCAAGACCCCTCTTGACTTTCTCAGCTAATTTTGATAAAGATGCCCACTGGAAACTCCTGAAGGAGATGATCATTCAGGTATTTTGATTTTTGTTTCCCACCTTAGAAGCAACATTTATCTGTGGTCTATCTTATAATGCATGACTATACCAACAGATTCTTCATTCTCTAAAAGACAATCGTGAAATACCTTTCCAAAATATCTTCCAGTGGTAAACAAATATGATTGATATTCTAGTATCTGCAATTTTTGCAATATTACAAGTGCTTCTTCTCTTGCATCTTATGGCCTTGTTCATGACAGTATGGTGAGAGAGATGACCATTTTGGACTGTTTTGTTTCTGGTGCTGTGTAGAATCAGATGCATTCATAAAGCAACTTTCTTAGCTCAAGATTTAGTCATTTTTTGCTTTTTAAGATTAGTTGAGGACACACTGATCTGTTAACTTCACGGATACAATACTCATACTTTTCTTTCAAGGTTGCAAAATGTAACTTCTGTTTCATTCTCATATGCTATACCAATTGTTGATGATGAACTCTGTATGTTAACTTCAAAAGTCTTTTTATATGATACTTAGACAGTGACTTTTTCATCTTTTTTTTTTCCAGATATTTGGAACTCCAAAAGATCACAGGAAATCTAAGCCTTTTTATGACCATGTCTTTGTTTTCTCCATTGTTGATGACCATATATGGTTTCGGAATTATCAGGTATATTAGACCGTACTTGGAAGTCAAATTTTATTGAAGCATTTATACAATTTCTGCCTTCAAAAACTAAATATTTTGCCACTTTGCCCCATAACATGCTACTGTGCATTGAGGTTTTTAATTTTTTTCCTAGCTTTATGTTTCTAACTTGGAAATTATAACAAATTAATGAACTACCCCCTTCCACAAATCGTTCAAGCTAGAAGTTTACATATGGGGTTTGCTATTTTTTAGATTGGGCACATATCATTGAAGACCTTTTAGTTGTCTGGTATTTTGGAATCCTAAAAAATGTGCAGCATTATTGGAAATCCCTAGTCAGAAACCCACATATATTAAAAAGTTATTTCCTTTTCCTATTCACCTTTTCTGCAAATTTCAGTAGGCTGGGGTTTCTACTAAATATCGAAGCAGCTTTTAATTGACTGTACCCTTCCAGATAGATGTTACATGTCTCAGGTTAACCTTTGATATACGAGATGTTCAGTTTGTCAGATTGGATCCTTCTTTTAGTTTGGAACCTTAAGCACAGCTATCAATCAAATAGTCTGTTCATTGGACTTGCAGAATGGCCACTTTCATCATTGGGCATCTTGATGCTGGACAAATCCTAAGTAGTGTAGTTCACGATACTGTAACAGCTTCATATAATTAGGGGTTTTCCCTTGTTTATTATGCCCTATTTATTAGGGAGGTTTGGACAACTAAGATTTAGTTATTTTTAAGGGCCAGGCTTTTTTTTTTTTTTTAGGGTCTACTTATTATTTAATGGCTGCTACTGCTGTAATAAATCACATTTTTTATATTTTCATAAATTTATATAAGAAAGATTTCTTTCTTTTCTGGCCATAAAGCCCAGATAACCCTTTGGCTGCATTTTCTATCTTTGGGCTTTTCTTCCTACCTTTTCCTTCACTCATGATAGATGTTCATTCCTCTGTATTATCCCTTGTTTTCACATATATTCTTAAATTGTTATGCCGTGTTACTTACAGCCTGCTTTAGGAATGAAAGGGATACACTACTTGAATATTAGAGGCCGGTTCAGCCATCCAAATTCCACTACAGATGGTTTTATAGTTGCAGTTATAGAGATACTATACTTCTGGTGCACTTGCAGATTCAGTGACTGAAATTACTTTAATATCTTATTTATTTAAAGGTGTTGGCTGTCATAGTAAAATCTATATTGACGAGCACACAATGTTGTCTTCCATTATTCTGTGGGATAACTTTCTCAGATGTAGCAATCAGCATCTGTAATCACCAATTAGAACCATGTTATTGCAATTACAGATACTCAGGCCTAGTTCTTTTATTCTAATGTGAGCACTCAGAAATCTTCTTTGCTTGAAGCGCTGAGTCCCTTTTAATAGTGCAAGAGCAATGTGACGTAGAGAACAATTCTAGACCCATAAAGTGGTTGCTCAAAATCAGCAGTTGCACTGCTTTCAAACTTTCAAAAAATACCTGAATTTTTATGCATATGAATATATATGTATGTATATACCTTTACTTTTTATGCACAACGCTTGTTGCAATTGCATACAAGTGTCATAGTAGCATGATTTTGGAATGCTCTCTAGCGTTTTGAAAATGTTTTTTATACCCCTTGTTTTTATTTGCTATGAAGATTTTTTCACCCTGTTTTCATTATTTTTTTAAAACTAACTCATAACCGTCTCCTTTTCTTCTTTGATATAGATATCTGTTCCTCATAACGAAACAGATAAAATAGCTCGGGGAGGCCTGGATAAGA
The DNA here is from genome assembly GCF_000495115.2 of Populus euphratica. Taxonomy (NCBI): domain Eukaryota; kingdom Viridiplantae; phylum Streptophyta; class Magnoliopsida; order Malpighiales; family Salicaceae; genus Populus; species Populus euphratica. The sequence continues at coordinate 500,938 of NW_011499953.1, read as the reverse complement.
TGACCCTTGTTGAGGTTTTGCTCTGATGTACTTTTGAATTTATGCACACAGTGAAACACCTATGGTAGTTATTTAATTTCGATAGAATGATTTTGTGCAGGTTGGTCCAAGATTTTGCTTGAATCCTATCAAGATTTTTGGTGGCAGCTTTGGAGGCCCAACATTGTATGAAAATCCCTTTTTTGTATCACCTAACCAGGTCAGAGTTTTCTTCACGTTAATTTTCATTTTGGCATCACAATTATGATTAACTTTTCTTTATCTTGAGAAGAGCTCCTCGTTTGATGAGCTGTATCAAAATATACACCATTTTGGTGGTTTTCCATAGTGACAAGTTTCTTTTTTAAATGAAACCGTCAAGAATCTTCTGGCTAGATTCATGGTCGAGTTCCTGCCCTTACTGGGTTTGCCTAATAACTGAGTTCAACAAATGTCCAAGCCAATGCAACCATGCCCTGTCTGTTCTTTCACTGACCTTTTTGTTCAGAGGTTATTAGGTGTTTGTCCTCAATTGCTGTGATTATATATAAACCATTTTTCTCTCTTTTAGTATTTTGGCATCAATGGCATGATATTCATTTCAATCTTGCAGATTCGAGCACTGGAGAAAAAGCAGAAGGCTGGGAAGTTTGCCAAGAAAGTCAAAGCCAAGACGAGGAGGAAGATGCACGAGCTATCAAATCCATTGGAGCCTGATGAATTTGCAGACATGTGGAAGGAATGATCTCCTCCTCCTCCTCATGTTGTTGGTTTTATTATATCACCTTGTATCCTACATGGAAAATATGACCATTTTGGTATTATTGCCCTCGTTGGCATTGCAAGTTTTTTGTCCCTGCCTTGGATTAGCTTATCATGCGTTTTAATCAAGTTGGTATTTTTTGGCACGCCATCCTTTTTTGCATCCCAGAGCTTCGATTTCTTCAATACATAATCACGCGGCAAGTAAATATCAGAAGTTAAACTTTTGCCATGCATCCTGAAGTTTTTTAAAATGTTTTTTATTTAAAAATATATTAAAATAATATAAATATTTTTTATTTTTTGTATAATTTATTTTTAATAACATTACATCAAATAATCTAAAAATATAAATAATAATAATAATTTATTTTCAATTTTTTTTTTAATTTCTTAAAACTATCTCTGAATGCTTTCACAGCTTTGGTATTTGCTGTTAAAGCAGGTTCTTTTATGAGTATTTGTTGAGAGGCATTGCCTATGCCTTTTCCTTGGGATCAATACGTTTTAAGTGTGCAAAACTGCAAATTAAGATTGATTCTCTAATTTTGTGACTGGCAGCAAGGATTTTTTACCCGAGGTTTGATTGGGGGTTTAATGGCATCATAAAAGTGAATAGATAAATAAAAAGTTCGGGGCACCGATGGAACACGTTGCTCTCTTATTGATAGCTGTACCAGGTGAAAAGAAAGCAGAGAAAACGTTAAGAAATTAGAGAACAGTTTGGAAGATGGTAGCTGATGTAACATTTTTTGATCCGGTTATGAATTGAAGCACAACAAATTCTTAGCTGTGTGATTGCCACTCGGTCCAATTAGCTTCACTTCCTCTACGTGGTAAGCTGTTGATCCTTGTGTAGACATCAACCTTGAAATTTGCCCCACAGAGAAATCCTTCACTGTCGGTCCTTGGCATAGCTCTAACTTTGTTCATTGGATGCTCAAAGCTCATCAAGCCTCCTTCACTATGGAACATGAATCCTGTACATCCATCACCATCATCATTTTGATGAGTAAATCAACCATTATATGACACACAGCAACATTTCTCATAAAAGAGAGATGATTATAATGCAAATCCAGATTGTGATATTTATGAAGCTCCAAAAACACTGACGTTGTTTGTCGTCTGTGATTAGCCCCTGCTATTACAGTACAAAGTACCTGTTGGGAAGGGAGCAAACGATTTGACACAACTTTCTTTTATGACTTCCAAATCATCAGATATCACCACAGAGCCATCTGCTGCCATACCCCAGTACAGCTTAACTCCACCATCAGAACCCTGTGACCATACAGTAAACTTGGAAGCTAGACCAAGAAAATAAAGCATGCTTGGATATGATTTGAACATAGCTCATTAGATGGTATTAGCCTATTGACAAAAAGGAGTCAAAATGAAGCATTAAACATACCAGTGCAGCAAAAACACTTCCAGCCGTGCTATCGTAGATAACGAAAGCAAAGCTCCCATCAAGATCCTTAACAACTTGATCGGCCGGATAAGGACCTCGATCACGAAGAGTCTTATAAGCTTCTATCACAAACATGGCCTCATTAGTCCCCTTTGTCAATCCATACTGCCTATTGAGTGTGCATAAGTTGTTCAGGCTTCCAGAGAAAAGGCAGTATATACCATCAAAACCACAAAACAGCCTGCAGAACATATACCATCAACAAGACAGTAATTTAACAATTTTTGAATGAATCAAACAACAAATCTTTAACAATGGAAAGGAAATTCAATCAATATGCAAGTACTTTTGTTGAGGAGAGGAAGGGTTGTCTTGGGGAGCATAGGCAAGCACAGCAGCTTGACCAAAGTTCATGGAGAAAGTCTTCTGAGGGTGGTGAGAAAGGAAATCATTGAGTGTTTCCTCAGGAAGCTTAGGCTTCTTAGTACCATTTTGAGATGCTGGACTATTAAGCTCCTCAGGTGGGTGAGCAAAAGCTTTGTGAAAAATTGCCAACATTTTCTAATCCTCTCCTTTCCAAGCTAACACTTACAAAATAAACCTGTAAAATTGCCTAAAATTTATGCCTTTGTGTTTTGTTTACAGAATTGATACACGATCACAGACGGGGAGGGGTGACCACCTACGTCTCAAGTAGTATTTATAGGATCCCTTTCAGACATTAAGGTTTTGTTTTTCCAAGGTGGACTTAGGTAATATTATCCATCTTTGGGGGCGTGGAGCTTAGTGTGATTGGTGATAAGGATTCTCGTACTTCGATGTATTCTTATCTAAATTTGAGCTTGTTTCTTGTCTTCTTTGTTTATCCAGTATTTTCCTGTTCCCACACCTGTTGTATAAGATGCTCCCTGCCACTATCTTCACTCTCATTTGTGAAAGCTTTTCCGGAGTTGAAAATACGGAGTTTAATTTAATTAATTTAATATTAAATAATTAAATTAGTAAAATTTAATATTTAATTTAAAAAATCAAAGTGAATTCAAGTTAAAAAAAAAAGTCGCAGACCATCTGAATTAATAATTTTTTTTTATCTTAGATATTATTCTTCATTTAATTATATAATAATAAAATAAGTAATAATTTTTTTATTTGTTTTTTTAGAAGGGAAAAAACGGTAGTAAGTGTGCGGGTAGAGATAATAAAAATAAATTATTAATAACAAATAATAAAATTATATTTTTTAAGTTTGAGTTAAATAAACATAGATCATTAATAAAAAATGATAATTTTTTTTTAAATTGAGGGAAAAAAAGAAATAAAAAAATAACTTGGATGTTGAAAGCAATAAAAAAAATAACTCGAATATTATAAATTAACTTGTTAAATCTATTACTTAACTTATGAATTTAATTAATTTTTTAGTCCAAATATAAAATAGTAAAACAAAAACATAAAACTAAAAAGAGCCTATCGCCTAAAGGCCTAATTTGCATGGATATTAAAAGAAATAAAGCTCACGTGCTTGGGCCTTCTATTCTAGTCTGCGTGCCTGAATCTTCTAGTTTAGCATGTGAATAACTTATTGTTCGCTCTATTTAAAAAGAAAAGATAATAAATAACGTGTTGCCTGTTTTATATAAAGTTCAGCACTCAAAGTTATTAAAAAAATAGAGTCTGAAGGTTTTTTTTTATTAAAAAACTCATTTCAACTCATTTTGATAAAAAAAAATACCTAAAAAACACATTAAACACCTTAATAAATCATATGTGATTTCAAAAAACTCAAAAACACAATTCAAAAAACTAAAATCAACCCAAATTCAAATATATCCCCTTGATCAGATATGCCTCCTAAAAAACAGAACAGAATAAAAAAATATTTAGATAAAACCCTTCTCATGAAATGGAATCCATCGATATATAATTTTTGTGGTTAGAATAGTCATTAATGGTGACTCTATCATTTTAGATCGGAATTTGAGAAACCTCTTTCTCTAACAAAAAGAATTTGAAAGATGAAGGAAATAAAATTTGATATAAAAATTAAATTTTTGACAATTTAAGTGACTAATTACCTAATAACAAAAAAAATATTAAGGAAATGAAAGGAACTTTTCAACTACAATTTAAAGCCACCACCTATATTAATTACCATTTTCATTTTAGTTCTTTATTTTTTAATTTAATTGTTCCTTCTCAAAAAAAAAAGTAATTAATTGTTAATTGACTCAACTATGAAAAAAATAAAATAAAATTGAGAGCCAAATTGAAGATTTATAAAAAAAATAACTATTTCAATTCATTTATAAAAGAGTATACAATACAAATGTTATAGTGAATTCACACACAACTTTTTTTTTTAAAATTAGATAATTAGCTTGCAATATGCTGCATATTATAATCTTTTTTAAAGTAAAAAAATAAAATATCAAGGCGTTGGTGATATGTTTTCTAAGAAGATTTTTTAATAATGAATTCAAAATCAAATTCATATTAGATAATATATTTTTTAAATACTGATATGATGATATATTGAATGATTTTTTTAAAAAAATATTGAAATGAAAATATATTGGATTGACTTGATCAACTAACCAAATTTATGAATCAGGTTATGAGATCATAATAATATCTTGAAAAAAAATTTAAAAATTTAATTTTCAATCAACTTAATATTAAAAAATATAAAATTATAAAAAAAATATTTAATTAAAGAAAAAGCTAAAAAATCCGAGTGAATTTAAATTAATCTACTAAATCTATAATTTATGTTATACACTTTATTAGATTTAATAACTTTATATTTTTAGAATTACTTTTCATTTAATTATATAACAATCAATCACATGATATATATATATATATATATATATATATATATATTAAGCTGAACTTTCTTGAACAAATTGGATACGTTTGGGTAAGGGTGATGGAAGGGCTTATCCAAAAAGTGGTAATCGTGACAGGGATAAGGTCCGCTGCCAATCATTCAGTGTGCCATCTTAGGTATTCCGCAGGTGGCTTTGGCTTAGCATACTGTATTTTACTTTTAACTCCTTGAGGATTGGCATGACAAAGGGGAAAAAAATATACAAAAGCAGCCTTTCACAGAGAAAAAGAAGAAAGAAAAATGGAAAATAATTTTTTTTCTAGTAAATTATATATTTCTCCTTCTAGTTTTTAAATTCCTAGAGGATGTCTGTGCTCCTTCTAGTTAATATTATCTATTTTTTTATTTGTAAAAAAAGAAAGTTGATAAAAATATAAAATTCACTAAAATAGCCTTTCACGTAAGTTTTTTATTTTCTTCTTATAATTCTTTCTTTTATTAAACCGATATGAGTTTATCGCCGGAGCCATGCCTAGGGCATAATGATGGTGTAGGTGGGTGAGCCCCATATAATAATGCATTGGATAGGGCCCCCAGTCACTAACTACCATAGCCTGATGTCCTAAAAAGCCCATTACATAAATACGAATGACGTTGTTGATGGATTTCGAAGATTGGACTTTCGTATCCTTTGTCATTGATGGGCCTAAGCTACAAATAGCTGATCCAGCCCATGGAATGGGGTTCGCTATGCAATATAATAGCATTGTTCAGGGCCAATATCTCCCTTGCATGCTGCTTTCCTTCTTCGGGCTTGCGACGCCCTTCCAGTCCTGATCCTCCTTCGCATTCATCATCGACGCCATGGATGGAGCTGGTTGGTTGTGAGAAAGCCCTTATGTGGTCTTGGGATGGTTCTACAATTGAACAGGAGGAAGGCAAGTTTGGAGGAGAGGAAGTCTTTTCTTACAATATGGTCTAAATTGACTTCTTAACTACTCACTATCCATGAGCCCCGAGTTATATAAATCATAAAAACTCAACCATGATTTTCACCAAGTCAGAGTCTCCATTTTCTCAGGTTAACCATGGGCATGAGTTTTGTAATTATAGTCTTAACTTCATGTTCTTAAACATAACATGATAATTCACAATCATGCTGAACATCGGCCAAACTCTATTATTAATTTTTAGTTAAAATCTGAAACATTTTGAGAGATTTTGTTGAACACAAAAACTTCTTGACACAGCAGCGTATGTGATTTTGAAGATATCTCAACTGATATTCAAGAGGATAGATCCCTCTTTTATTTCCAGTCATTGCATGCATATACAGAGCATAGAGAGAGCGGGTGACGATGCAAGGCACAGATTTTAATAAAGAATTTGGGGGAAAGTAAAAGATCCATGGCGTAGAGCAGTCCTAGCTGTAATGAGAGGACAACTAGGAAAAAGACATTGATGATAAGCTGCCGCACATTTCACCCATCACTTGGGTTGTCGTCTGATGAGGAATATGAATATTGGAATCACTGATTTCTTGATTTTTCAACGGGGAGAGCACCAGACAAATCTGAGGTACTTATGCTGTCCACATGAAAAGTACGGATCTTGACAGCTAATACCACCCATAAATTTCTCAAATCTAGATCAAGTGAATCCGTCTCCTAGTCTTGACTTTTTTAGGTTGTGTACTTTGACGGTATTGTGTCTTCTTCTTCTTCGTTTTTATTCTTGGGATGGACAACTGGATTCCGTCTCCTTTCATGGCCTAGCCTGCCTTTTTCTGGCCTAAAATGGCAAGGCATTACATAATTTATTGCAATTGTTTAGTGCTATAATAGAAAAGTTATTTTTTTAAATAATTTTTATTTAAAAATATATTAAAATAATATATTTTTTTAAATGTTTTTAAAATATAAAAACAAACATGATTTAAATCCCGAACCTTGCAAATTTCATGCCATTGGGATTATAACCCTATTTTTGTTTTTATATATATATATATATATATGTATGAATTAATTAAATTATGAATAACGAGTAGCTTCCCTAGATGGGGTTGACCATGAACAAATTAGTTAGCCAAACTCAAAGAAATTAGGAGTGGAAATTCTGAGTTAATTAACCTTTTGATTCTCTCCTCCTCGTGATGCTTTTCTGCGTGATTGGAATTGTTGATGCATAGCTTTCTATCATTAGCGATTTGAAAGGGAGAGATACCAAACAATTGGCAACTTGAGAAAAAGAAAGAGGGCAGTCCTGAGAGCACCCACAATATTAATTAATCAAAGATTTTAGTTAGCTTGTTAATCATATAATTTGGCATGGCTCACGTTATCATTAATTATGAATGGGTTAAATTAGATCAAACTTCAACTTCATGTGATCTATTATGGTCATAGGCTGGTGTCTTTGTCACCATTATGTTCTATCAAAAGCTTAAAAGAGCTAATTAAATAAAATCTTCAAACGTCAAAAGGTATGTGTAAACACAATCAGGGGATTGGAGAACATGTCTAGTTGCGTTTAGATCTTTGTTAAATTAATTAGTCTGTTTATTTTTAATTTGAAAAGTGTTTTTACATTTTCAAATTTGTTTTTAATTATCTTTTTAGTGTTTTAGATTATTTTAAGATGTTAATATAAAAATAAAATTTTTAAAATTTATTATTTTAATATATTTTTAACAAATTTTTTTTTTAAAAAAATAAACTTAACTAAGATATCATATTATCCCTGATCAAGATGCCACTCACGTTCTCTTTGTAGCCAAGAATATGCCTTTTTATTTGCAATGAGACAAAACATGATGTGCTGGCCGTCTTGTGATCGTTTAAAGAAAGATTGAATTTTATTAAGTTTGGAAAAAGTGTCGGGTATTGCATTTTATGTTCAAGTCCTTATCAATAATTGAGAGCATGCTTCTTTTTTTATTTTTTATTTTTTATTTCTGTTCTAAGTATTGGTTTTCTATAATTAGAAATGATAAATCATAAATAATATTTAAAAAATTAGATAAACTTAAAATTATTTAAAGATTTATTAATTGAAAATCTAATTTTATCCGGTTTTGAATAATTTTTTAAAGGCTGGGTTGTTGCAAACCACAAACTGCCTAATTGTTCAGTCACTAATGATAATTCACACGAACTAGTAAGAAGAAATCTCATAAATACTTATTTAGAAGAGAAGGATTGTTATAATTAGAGTGTTAGCTCTCTATTTAATGATTTATGTAGATTTTCTATCTAACAAATGATCTCTGAAAAATAAAAGGCATAACTTTATATTTATAGAAAATTCTAAAAACTCTATAAATAACAAAATATCTATTTTTCCTTTAAATAATATCTATATATTATTTAAGGATAATTTTATCAATTTAATCTATTAAGTTTCTACTTTATTATTCTAGTACTAGAATTATAATTCTTGAATTAAATACATCGATCTTAGTGCTTATTTTTTAAAATTATTTTCAATCAAGTCACACTTGATTAATCATCTCAATTTAATTTTTGACTAATAGTTTTTAATGTTGACTCAAATATAATTTATAATTATAAATAAATAGAATTAAATAAATTAAATAATTTAATTTATTATTAATTCAATAATTAATTAATTTATATTTGAATATAAATTACACCATCTAGAAACGTGTCTTGATTTCCAAAATATTAGAAAATTTATAAGTGGTTTGACTTAACTTTTCAGTGACCGTTTTCTCAATATAATTATTATCCCTTCATCAATAAGATTTTGATTTAGATATGTTAGCATGAAGTATGTTTGTCATATCAAATCATTTTTGTTCATAACATTATAATCATTGATCATTTGGACAAGATTTGAAACTCTTTGCCAATCTCATTTCACTTTGTGCAAGGATTTAACTATTAATACTATTTGAGAATATGTGAAACATTTTTTCTAATTCATCTAGAGTGATGAATCCTCTCTTGATCACTAAAATATCTTTATATAGTTTATGTTATATTCAATATCTATTTGTTTGTTACATTTACTAAGATAACATGTCACAACATCAAAATATAACACTTTGTATATAAGATAATTTAATGATCTCAAGTTTAAAGACCACTTATACAACCAGCACGTGAGCTTTTTTATAGACACAAATGATATCTCCATATGAAATTCTCATACAAGTTAATTCAGTGTAGATGTCTTATGACAAATACTTATATATTAGTTTTAGGTCTTTTTTATATCTCAGCTTATGACAATAACTTCTTCCTTTTCATAAAAAATAAATAAATAATATGTATCAGTCTCATTACTCTAATAAATATTCAATAGTAAGAGAATATTAACCAGAAACATTTAGAAATTATATTTTGATGCAATAGGAATCCTAAAATTATAATATCTTTATAATTTTCTTAGAAAATTATTTTTTTCTATAGACTTTATATTTACTGTAGATTCATTTATTAAATATTAAATTTATAAATTAAATATAAATAAATATTAATGATAATTAGTATCTTTATTCAATAAAATTAAATATGTTCTACATGAATACAATTGTGTCATGTGAATCCAATTAATTGGCTATATGATATATAAACTAACATTAATTGGATTTAACTAAACAATTTCCCAAAAGTATATATATTGAAGGATCCAAGGTTCTATAATGAATATTGAATGAAATTGATTTTTTCTCTTGATAATTTTTGGGTTTGTCTAGGTTCAGATAAGAAAATAAATACTTATGTATTTAGTTGATATATAAAAGCTTAAAGATATTATATTTTACGGTTAAGGCTTACTTGTGAGTGCATCTATTCTCTATATTTGGGTGGCTAAAAAGAAGAGAGAAAATATGAATTTTGGATTATTTTGGGATCTTTGGGTGAGAGAAATTTTGTGTGATACTTTGTAATCTCTTACTTTCTTATAGCAAATTTTCCTAATCATCTTACCTGTATAGTAGGCCTAAGTTGTCGAACCACATAAATATTTTATGTGCTCTTATGTGATTGATTATGTTTTTTTTTTTAATTTCTCTACTTGCTAATTGGAGTGAGACTCCAATATTATTTTCATAATAAATTGGTATAAGAGTTTGCTTAGTTATTAGTTAGCTTTTGTGATGGCGATAAAAGTAACATCAACAACTAGTTTTGATGTATAGAAATTTAATGGTAGAAACGACTCTAACTTGTGATGTATTAAGATGTATGCCTTATTAGTTCAACGAGGTTTATTTAAAGAATTGAATGGTGTAGATAATTTGTACAAAGAAATGAATGATGAGGAGAAAAAACATTTTATGAATGGGCACATATTGTTATAAAACTTTGTTTGTCTGATTAGGTTATAAGAGAGGTTAGTGAGGAGATTACAATTATTAGATTGTGGACAAAGTTTCAAACTCTTTACATAACCAAATCCTCGACAAATCAATTGTATTTGAAGCATTAATTATATATTCTTTGGATGAAATAAGGTATACTCATTAAAGATCATCTTAATGAATTTAATAGAGTAATTCTAGATTTATAAAATGTTGATGTTAAGATTGAAGATGAGGAATAAACTTTGATTTTATTGTGTTTATTATCTCTAACTTATGATCATTTTATTGATACTTTATTGTATGAAAGATATAGTCATAGTTCAAAAGATGTCAAAGCTTCCTTAAACTCTAGGGAGTTGAAAACATATGTGCTAAAGAGTCATAATAATGATCATATAGAGGGATTGATTGTGAGAGGTAAAAAAAAGATTCAGGTAATGGGGATATGTCTATATCAATGATACTGTTTTATTAGAAGACAACGAAGGAAAAAAAATTTTATATGGAAGGAATTTTTAGTTCAGAAGATGTCAAAGCTTTGTAAACTTTGTAGAGTAAAAAAAAAAAAGTGTTAACGAGTTATAATGATGATCATGCAAAGGATTTGATTATGAGGGGTATACAAAATAATAAGGGTCTAGGTAGTGGGGATAGATTTAAATCAAAATCAAATTTTAGAAAAATTAAATATTTTAAATGTCATGAAGTAGGACACTTTAGGAAGAACTGTCTCGAGTGAAAATATAAGGGAAAATGAGGGAACTTTTGATGCTACAAATATTGTTAGTGAAAATAGAAATTTTTGATGATGCTAAAAGTGTTTAGTTGTGTTTATTGGTAGCTTAATTGATAGTTGTATTCTCGATGTTGCTTGCACATTTTGTATTTATTCTAATAGAAGCTGACTTGATATTTATAAAGTTGTTAACAATATTATTTTATTCAAAGACAACAAAGGATTTTCAATTATTGGTATGGGCACATTTTGAATTGGGATGTATGCTGATATTATTAGGAAACTAAAGGTTTGACATGTTCCGAAGATGAAAAAGAATCTAATTTCTTTTAGTCTTCTTGATTTCACAGATTATGGTTATTCTAATACAGGTGGAGTTCTAAAAGTTTGTAAGGTCGATCTTGTCGTGATAAAAAGAAAGTTGATTAATGATCTCTATCATCTTCAAGGTTCAATAATTATTAATTAAACTCATGTATTATATGTTGTTTACTTGGATTATGGTTCTACTTAGTTATGGCATGTGCGACTAAGAAATATGAATGAGAGGGAGATGATAGAGTTAAGCAAATCATATTTGCTATCTGGTTAGACAATAGGTAAATTAAAGTTAAGTGATCATTTTGTTTATTGTAAATAATATAGGGTAAAATTTAGTAATATTATTCATCATAGCAAGAGATACTGTGGATTATGTTCATTCTAATCTTTAGGGTCCTTTTTCTGTTATGTCAAAACATAAAGCATAATATCTATTAACATTTATTAATGACTACTCTATGAAGTTCTGAATTTGTTAAAGAGAAAAAGTGATGTTTGTTACGTTCAAGCAATGAAAAGTCTTGATTAAAAAACAGATTAATAAAAGATCAAACATTTAAGAACTTATAATGGTTTAGAATTATGCTTAGGTGATTTTGAAGAGTTATGCAATAATAAAGAAATTCTTAGATATTGTACTGTCAGAAATACACAACAACAAAATAGAATTGCATAATGCATAAATAAAAAACTTTTAGAAGGAGCATGTTGTATGCTTTCAGAAGCTGAGAATAAATCTTTCACATTTTCAGAGGATTTATAGGCTAAAATAGTTAACATGAATTGTTATTTGGTGAATAGATATCCATCACTAATTTTAAAGCTGAAGACTTCATATAAAATATGGTTTGGTTCTACTACTAATCACTCTAAACTAAAAATATTTAATTATTTTATTTTTGTTTATGTTAATAAAGATAAACTTGGGCCGAGAGCGAGAAAATATATATTCCTAGGAGAACAGATATCAATTATGATGTGTTGATATTGAATCACCCAAGTTTGGGTTATTTGGGATTTTAGGTGAGAAAGAAATCAACTTTGTATAACATCTAGTAATCTCCTACTTTTTTATAATGAATTTCCTTTATTATCTTGCCGGTGAAGCAGAAATAAATTACTGAATTCCATGTAAATTCCTTGTATCCCCTTATATATGATTGATTGTTTTCACACATACACAACGCATATGCTATTTCCTTTCTCTCTCTCTCTCTCTTTTAATAACAACTCTAGCAGGTAACTTGTCTCTGTGTACAAAATTTAATTTATTTTTAGACTTTGTTCTTCAAAATTAATAGCTTGTTTGGTATTGAATTTCAAACTTTTTTTAAACAAAAAAATATGTTAAAACTTAATATCAAACATCTTTTAAATATATATTTGTTAAGCTGCCAATCACATGGTTTGCTGCATTAACAAACCCTTAATGACTTGTTTAGTTAATACACAATATTCAATATGAGAAGTAATAATTTAGTCTCGAGCAATAATTTCTTCGGTTCTTGTCTTTTTTATAATAAATTTGCTAGGTTGATAAGATGAGAAGGGCACAAGTCCATGGATCTCAAGGCTTGTCCTCTGCTCCTTGTCTAGTTTTGCAACCAATGGAGCAAATGCCCATTATATATATATATATATATATATATATATATAAGGTGAGAAAAAAACAGAGCTAAAAGGGAATATTCGCCTGCGTGAGAATTTGTATTTGGAATTTATATGCTATGGTGATTGATCAAATTACATTGTTGAATTGTTTGATAAGGTGTCATAGAAATATTCTTTAATGGCAAGACAGGATCGTGTCAAGATCTTGATTCCGATCATGTGGATATATTCTTCCACAAGAAATGATGTTATCAGCTCCCATTTTCTTCTAGCTCGATGCCTTATCAAGTGCCCATAAGGAGCCGAGAGTAGAATCATTTGATTTAGTTATTTTTTATGGTGAGACATCTTGTATTTTCTCAAACCAACATATGAAATATAATCGTAATATTCTTTTTTTTTTTTTAATTATGGGGTTGAAACTCATTTTACATCAAAATATGATTTTGAATGCGAATATTTAATTTTACGTCAGGCTTTTTAATGGCATATAGATAAACACTTTCCATATAGTCGTTAATTACCTTTAAACTTCTTTAAACCACTCAAACTCTCCTCCTCCTCCTCCTCCTTCTCCTCCTCATCGTCGTAAAAGATAAGATATTAAAATTTTACATGCCCTAAGCAACAGTACAAAAGATTGTATCATTTGTAATTGATATCAGCTAGTAATTAATGGGCTGAGAGACAACAGTACAAGCAGTCACTTTCAGATTTAAATATCACGGCCTCCGCCTCCGCCTCCACCTCCGCCTCACTAAAAATAAGAGAACAGAGTACAAACGTAACTAGGGTACTGACCCCAGCACGTGAAGGATGTAGCCATAGCAAAATATAAATTTTGTACAATATTGGGCTCACCATGCCACTACGGTGATGATAAAAGGATAATTTATTCATGTGATGAAAAATCATTGTACTAATTTTTTTTTGTGGTGTTTAATATTATTTTAATAGTTATAAATTAATAATATTTTTGTTTAAAAACATTATTAATTTAATATATTTTATAATTAATTAATTAATTATACATGATATTATTATATTTATATAAATATATATTTATTATTAATAAATATTTAATTTAATAGTCGCATCCCGTGCATATTCTACATTATTAATGGGCAGATCAAATAGAGTTTGATTAGTATGAATTGGTAAAGGAAATCAAATCATAATTTTTTTTTCTAGATTTGTTTTATAGGATAGGGAGATTTCTTAATAATTTAATAAATATATCGAAATAATATATTTTTAATTTATTTATGATATTAGCATACTAAAACAATTTAAAAACACCTAAAAAAATTAATTTAAAACAAAAAAATTAGTTTCTTGGTAAAACACAGCATGACCATGTAATTGTATGGGAATGTAATTGCGGTTATTTTTTAAAATGTTTTTCATTCAGAAAAGTATGCTAATAATTTTTTTAATTTTTTAAAAATAATTTTTAATATCAACACATCAAAATGATTTAAAAATATTAAAAACATATTAATTCAAAGAAAAAAATTTAAATTTTTTTCAAAATTACTTTTGAAACACATTACTAAATACGCCGACAAGAAAATATGGTCATGGTTACTTTCAAAATATTTTTTACTTAAAAATACATTAAAATATTTTTTACTTCAAAATACATTAAAATATTTTTTTAAAAAAATTATTTTTAATATCAATATATTCAAATAATTATAAAATACTAAAAAAAATACTTTTAAAACATAAAAATAAACAACCCTTAATTACTCGACGCTTGGCACGAAGATAGCATGAACAAGTATATACGTGATTCAACACGAACATGGATGTTCATAGTAATCACTTATCATCGTCAATCTTGGTGTTTCACAGTCGTTTGCGATTCAACCTAACATCTTGAAATTAGAAGTTTCTTTTAAGTTTAGAAGTTAGCTCAACTGACATTAACACCACTCCTTCCTTCAACTAGTCTTGAGTTCAAGCTTCTCTTTTATCGTGACCACTCCTTCCTTCAACTAGTCTTGAGTTTAAGCTTCTCTTTTATCATGAAAAAAAATAAAAAAAAAATAAAGGGTTTAAAAGTGATTTCAAGTTGGGGATTAATAAATGGAATTAAGTTATGAACCTTAATTACCAATTTTGATGTTTCTCATATAATATTTAACTTAAAATTAAAAAATAGAAGATAATTAAGTTGCTTTAATTCAACTTTTCATAATTAAAGGCACACGATTCAAGTTGGATATGAACAAATAAAGAATTAAACAGGCTGCAATTTAACCCGTTTTCCAATCCCCCAACTTGCATTAGTCTAATTCTAATGCTTTGCTTTGCATATGCTAAGCTAGGGACACATCGAAATGATGATATGGATAGCTAAATAAATTAATTAATTAGAAGAGAAAAGAAAGTGAATTAGCTGTGTGTGTCTTGCTAGCTGTTTGTTGATCAAAATTAAAGCATGAATAACGTTGCTAATTAAGCTTTCGGTTTCCCATCATCCATGACCTCAGATGTTGTTAACAACAAGCTATATCGATCAAGCATTATTGTTGAGCAGCTCCCTTAAGAAACAGTAACGTTTCACACTTGCAAATAAAAACAATCATGCAATACAATATTAACTAAGTTGGAGATCCCTAAATATTTTTAGGAATCTCCAACTTAGCATGTGTTTAATATTGTTGCTCCCTCTGTGGTCTCAGATTCGAGTCCTTGGTTGCTCATATAATGGCCACTGGAGGCTTACATGGTCGTTAACTTCAGGGCCCGTGGGATTAGTCGTGGTGCGCGCAAGCTGGCCTGGAGACCCACGTTAATCTAAAAAAAAAAAAATATTGTATTGCATGATTGTTTTTAATTTTAGATATCATCATATTAAGAGTCTATCTAGCTATGCATTTTCGGTAGCATTTTTATTTCACCGTAATTTCATTTTGTTTAGTTATAAAACAAAATGTAATTTTAATGTATAATCCCACCATTAAATGAGTTCAAACCTCAGTTTCTGAGAAGCTATTTTGAGTTACTTTTGCTATATTTCTCCTCTATTTTATTTTTGTAGACAGAAAGAAAGAGAAGAGCAAAAACAAAGAAAAAAAAAGGATTGTCATCCATCAATAAAAAGCTACTTTCTTTTATCACCAGCATTCATCGTTTCCATCACCATCCACTGCTCTTTCTCTTTCCCTTTTTCTTTTCTTTTGTCTTTTGCATTCTCCACCATTGTTCTGCAAGTAAACAGTGGGGAGCAGCTCACCACCGACCTCTGCTGTTTTCATTGTTAACCACTGCTCTTTCTCTTCCCCTTCTCCATCACCTTCATCTTTTGCATTCTCCACTGCTCATGACAAATAGTGGAGAGTATCTCTAATGTTCATGGTTGGACTGAGTTTGATTCAATAAAATAAAAAATTCAATTTTTTTTTCAGATATTGTGTTTTATTTGAAAAAATAGTGCTTAACATTATTCAATGACAATATATAATTATATTATAAGAAAATCACATGTTGACTTAGCATTTGTAGAATTTGATCGTAATTCTAATTTTATTCCTAATGATATTTTACCTAATATAATAATATTTTACCTGATGTTATTGCATGCTCAAGAAGCCATGGAAAATTTAGTCCTTGTCGAATGAATCTCGTACGTGATGGAATTGCAAATAATTTAATGGAACAATAAAAATACTTTATATAAAATATTGTTTATTTCATGATATAATAACAGTAGTTAAATCTATAATATTTCAAAAAATCATCAATATTCATATATATCTTTTTTAGTTATTTTTCAACCTCAATTTGAAAAATATTCTTAATCAAATACATTAAACTATTTTTTATTTAACTTTAATTTCAGCCACAGTTTTAATCAAACAGATATTTCAAATTAATCACAACTAAAAATGCTTTTTATAAAACAATTTTTTTTCCAAACCACAACCACAATAGCTACCATAATACCAAACATACTCAAAACTATAAAAAAAAACACTAAAAAAATATCTTCTTGGTGTTTTGTAGTAATACACAATAAATATAACAAATTAAAATCTTAAATAAAAGTTAAGTTATTTGCTGTGAATGTAAAAGAAACTATTTAATATAGAAACAAATAAAGAGTTTGCTTTTAGGTGTAAAAATACTATTTTGAGGTATTTATTTATCTTACATAAATATAATATTTTTAGGATAGACCTAAGTTTTCTAAATCTCTAATAGAATGAGAAGAGAAGATGAAGGAAAGAAAATACATTTTTTTGTATATGTATTCTTTGTGTAGTAAGATATTTATTATACTTGAAATATTATAATGAAACATTATGCTTGTTAATATAATGTCTATTAATAAAACTATATAATTGTTAATGAAGCAATTATATTTTAAATTAAATTAAATATCTATTATTTAGTTTGATCTAAACAGTTATAAATATTCAAATTAATTATGAAAATTAAAAAAATAAATTAAAAAAATGAATTAATCTCATGGTTTTGAAAGCCTACTAAGAAAGCTCTTCCATCATGACTTTCTAGTAGAATCATTTGATTTAGTTATTTTTTATGGTGAGACATCTTGTATTTTCTCAAACCAACATATGAAATATAATCGTAATATTCTTTTTTTTTTTTTAATTATGGGGTTGAAACTCATTTTACATCAAAATATGATTTTGAATGCGAATATTTAATTTTACGTCAGGCTTTTTAATGGCATATAGATAAACACTTTCTGTCACGGGGTAATTTTTCGCTACGCGAATAAACCCGTGCGGCAGCCTAGTCCCTCGCTAGACTCAGCCTTCCC
>NW_011499953.1:467398-482836 GCF_000495115.2 Populus euphratica | reverse complement strand
CCCTATACAACAAATAATTACCATCACCATTTATAGCCAAGTATGTGAGCTGCGGGGCACCTCCATGATCCCCATGTTTCAGGACATAATAGGTACTTACTCCCCCATGATCCCCATGATCATTTGTGGCTCACCCATATCCCCATTTCCAGGATATAGTGGAGAACTTCCTCCCCCATGTGCTTCATGATTTCAGCAACTTGAAAACACCCCAGTTATGCTCCCACTTTCTGCATGCTTGCCTGGCAGCTCCATCTGCCAGCCCTAGCTTCATCTGCTGCTAAATCACCCACATGCCTTGGACAGTCCATCGTCCAAGTTTTAGATCTTGCCAAGTAAAGCCCCTGACTTGCGCAAGCTCTTGTGCGTTGCTGAGTATGCACCCTGGGTAACAGGTCGCCAAATCCTGCGATGCCAAATCCACATCTGCGTGCAGACCCCCATGTCTGCGCTGCCAAATGCACATCTACGTGCAGGCTGCCCAATCTTGCACTGCCCAATTCGCTTCTGCGTGCAGGCCCCAAATCCTGCGCTGCCGAATTCACAACTGCGTGCAGGCCCCAATCTTGCATTGCCGAATTCGCTTCTGCGTGCAGGCCCCAATTCCTTTGCTGCTAAATTCGCAACTGCATGCAGGCCCTAATATTTGCACTGTCGCATTCGCATCTGCGTGCAAGCTAGCCAAATCTTGCGCTGCCGAATTCCCATCTGCGCGCAGGCTCCCAGTGTCTGCGCTACTGAATTCCTTAACAGCCCCAATTCTCGTCCGCCCATATTCCAGACGAGTTTTCCTGTCTCGCTTGGACATTCCATCGTCAAGCCCAACAATCTATGCTGCCGATGTTTCCTTTGACAAACTTATAGCCGCATAAATCTGTGCTGCTAATTTATCCCATCGTTGGCATGACTGCCAGCACCCTTAGGTCTGGTATTGGACAGCATGCCTTAGGTGTGCACTCTATGCACATTTAACACTGTAACAAACCACCCCCACCAAAAGAACCCGACGCCCTCGTCGGACAGATTTGAAGTACCCTTTGCTCCGCATCTGTTCCTTGTCACCCTCCATGTATGTCCCAATGAAGTCTCTCTCTGGCTTCGTCCACATTCAACAACAATTCTATCCACCAAATTTCATCAACCTATTTCAAAGCCAAACTGTGACAAGTTCTGTTTTTGGCTCGTTGGTTTTCCACAAATGTTAAACACATTATACTTGCAAGCATGTTTTCGCAAAGTTTGGATGCTCCATCTAGCACCCAAGGAATCCGTCCCTTCCTTCACAAAATACAACCATACAAAACCCCCGCCAAAGAATCATAAGAACTCCAATATGAACCCATCATTCCTCAACTGTTTCATATTTCACCTGCAAGTAACCAAAATGAGACACTACAGTTGGCTCTAGTACCAACTCCATCCTTTGATCAACTCCATCTCATGTCGAAGTGTTTCGGCAAGGTCCTCAGTCCATCTGCAACCTACCATAGCACAAACACATAGCATCCCAGCATCAAAATTTGGTCTGACCTGGTTCCCCCATGCACTACTGTCATGCCCCTGAAACTTCATCACCCCCACAAGACTTCGCTGACGCAAAAATAGCCCCTATTGTTTTCCACCTGCGCTGCATGTTTCGTCCACCGAAAACTCACAACACTGTATCTCAACAAAGGCCACTAGCGTTCTGCTTCTATCACTACAACCATCCATTGTCACAAAGCATAGAATAGCCACCCGTACTGCCTCCAAGACAACACTCAAAATCATCTTCATTGACGATCTTGACTTCTCAGCCGAGCCCACTGAATCGGCTGTTGAATCTGTCACCTAGACAGTTCTTCATCAATGTGCAGACTCTTCAGACACACCCCCACGGTACTGCCTCTTTGGTACTGCCTCCTCTATGATTTGAGACATACCCCCACGGTACTGCCTCCTCTATGATGCTTCCCCTCCAAAGCAACACACCAAACTAAGTCCATCTAGTTCAGTTCCTCAACTAAATCCCTCAATGACTTGGCTGCCGAATTCTTCACCTCAATCTGTCCTCTTCGTCAAGGTGCCTCGAATTCCCGATGCCACAAGTATTACATTGCAATACTGCATACTTGTCCATTGTACAACAATCAACTCTTCCTGCCGAATTCATCTCAGCCTATGCCAGACTGCCGCAATCCATCGCTGTTGAATTCTATGCAGTATGTTTTTCGTTGGCGCATCCTCACACCTAGAGTTAAACCATGATCTCTCCATCATCATAGGTATGAAACTCTCCCATCTTGGTCCCAACATGACTAGAGCCCATCTCTACTATTGTTCTGTCTTCTTCACCCTGCATTGTCCATCATCAAGGTCTCCCCATCAAAGACACCAATTCTGCCTCCCCCAAGGCAGTAAAGTCACCAAAATCTTCGCAACTTTGTCTTGCCATTCAACCAAGTCTTCATTAACTTCGTCATTGGATTTTGCTTCTCACACCCTAACCATTCCTTCGTCAAGATGATGCACAAAAATCCCCCAAGTTCTGCCCCCACAAGGCAGCAAGCAGGGCCAAACAGCATCCTCACCAATATGCTGGCCCATGACGACTGAATTCTATCTCGGTCATCAAGCAAACACATAAGATTTGCACATGTCACATCCCCAACACCATCTACCACACTGACAGCATCAAGGTTTCCCTTTGTTGGGAAACCATCCCATACAAAGTAATTTTCCATTGCAAGAGAAAAATAGTGTAAATTCAGTTTTGAACCCTTACCACTTTGCCTTCTCGTCTGACCTTCCATCGCCAGCAGCAAGTTTGGGCTCTCTCCCACTGAATTGCCCCTTCTCTTTCGTCTCACCCTTCCTTTTTAGGTTTCGACGAAAACTTAGAAACTCCCAGCAATCCCATCGCTGGTACTTGTTCTCTAGTCTGCCATTCCATTGACATTTCAATGGCCGAATCAACATCCACTTTGATCTGATCCCTTGTCATTACTTTGCGTTACCCATAAATTCGTTAAGCCACCCAACTCTGCAAGTCTTTGAACATCAACCCTGCCCAAAATCCGCTCGCAAGCTTTCCTTAGAATGGCTTCCAGCAAATCAGCCCTTCGATCTGCCCCACAGAACCCTTTAGCATCTGTGCTATGAAACAGTCCATCGTTTCGTCATGAACGCAAACTGCGCTCTATCCTCAAGTTTCTGCCAGTCCATCAGCAGCAACAATGTTTCTCCCAAATCAGTCTCATCGATTTGTCTAGAGAATCAACAGCATTCTCATCGCTGATCATTGCACTGAAATCTACCTCTCCATCGACATAAGTTGTAGCCCTCCCAAATCAGTCCATTGATTTGGCCGCAGAATCATTCTCACTGTTCTGCCAAGAAAGCAACCGTGCTCTGATACCAGTTGTCACGGGGTAATTTTTCGCTACGCGAATAAACCCGTGCGGCAGCCTAGTCCCTCGCTAGACTCAGCCTTCCCTCGTCTATCCACTCGTGTTTGCCTATTAACTAAGTGTTTCCCTCACCCGAGAGGTTTCCCCACTTTCCCATGTTAAAGACAAGCGGAATACACAAGCAGAATTGCTCTTAACCAAGCACACTGAGAATACAAGAATACCTCTCAACCTTTATTTATCTCATCAACAAAGGATTACACAACGTGTGCTATGCACAGAATTCGCATGCTACACCAACAAGTTTACATACGTTATTTCCTCTCTATGCATTCTATTCTCTATGTATTCTCCCTATACAACAAAGAATTACCATCACTATTTATAGGCAAGTATGTCTCTATGTATTCACCCTATACAACAAATAATTACCATCACCATTTATAGCCAAGTATGTGAGCTGCGGGGCACCTCCATGATCCCCATATTTCAGGACATAATAGGTACTTACTCCCCCATGATCCCCATGATCATTTGTGGCTCACCCATATCCCCATTTCTAGGATATAGTGGAGAACTTCCTCCCCCATGTGCTTCATGATTTCAGCAACTTGGAAACACCCCAGTTATGCTCCCACTTTCTGCATGCTTGCCTGGCAGCTCCATCTGCCAGCCCTAGCTTCATCTGCTGCTAAATCACCCACATGCCTTGGACATGCCAGCTCTAGCTTCATCTGCTGCTAAATCACCCACATGCCTTGGACAGTCCATCGTCCAAGTTTTAGATCTTGCCAAGTAAAGCCCCTGACTTGCGCAAGCTCTTGTGCGCTGCTGAGTGCGCACCCTGGGTAACAGGTCGCCAAATCCTGCGATGCCAAATCCACATCTGCGTGCAGGCCCCCATGTCTGCGCTGCCAAATGCACATTTACGTGCAGGCTGCCCAATCTTGCACTGCCCAATTCGCTTTTGCGTGCAGGCCCCAAATCCTGCGCTGCCGAATTCACAACTGCGTGCAGGCCCCAATCTTGCATTGCCAAATTCGCTTCTGCGTGCAGGCCCCAATTCTTGCGCTGCCGAATTCGCATCTGCGTGCAGGCCCCAATTCCTTCGCTGCTGAATTCGCAACTGCGTGCAGGCCCCAATGTCTGCACTGCCGCATTCGCATCTGCGTGCAAGCTAGCCAAATCTTGCGCTGCCGAATTCCTATCTGCGCGCAAGCTCCCAGTGTCTGCGCTGCTGAATTCCTTAACAGCCCCAATTCTCGTCCGCCCATATTCCAGACGAGTTTTCCTGTCTCGCTTGGACATTCCATCGCCAAGCCCATAGACATCACCAATCTGTGCTGCCGCATTCCTCGACAGCCCCAGTTCTCGCCAACCTATGCCCCTGACGAGTTTCCTTGTCTGGCTTGAACATTCCATCGCCAAGCCTATGTTTGTCAACATCCTGCGCTACCCTGCATTTCTCGACAGCCCCAGTTCTCGCCAGCCTATGCCACTGACGAGTCTTCCATTCTGGCTTGGATATTCCATCGTCAAGCCCAACAATCTATGCTGCCGATGTTTCCTTTGACAAACTTATAGCCGTATAAATCTGTGCTGCAAATTTATCCCATCATTGGCATGACTGTCGGCACCCTTAGACCTGGTATTGGACAGCATGCCTTAGGTGTGCACCTCATGCACATTTAATACTGTAACACTTTCCATATAGTCGTTAATTACCTTTAAACTTCTTTAAACCACTCAAACTCTCCTCGTCGTCGTCGTCGTCATCGTAAAAGATAAGATATTAAAATTTTATATGCCCTAAGCAACAGTACAAAAGATTGTATCATTTGTAATTGATATCAGCTAGTAATTAATGGGATTTGAACTAAAAAAATTAAATTTTTAAAAATTACTTTTCAAATTTATTATATGCCTGACACCCAAAATCAATATTGACCAAGCATATCCTAAGCACATATATGCCTGACGCACGATATGGCTCCACCTTATTGCTTGTTTTGGAAACAATTGTCGCCTATAAATACGCAGCCATATATTTTATTTTGGTTGCATCCACGATATGTCCTCTTTTTATAGGTCAAGAAAACAGATCAGTAATCACCACATCTACTCATTGTCAGGAGAATCACTCCTTCCTCTCCCCTGGTCAGATTTCGGGTAAGTTTAAAAATAATTTTGATTTAAAATATTTTTTATTTAGAAATATATTAATATAATATTTTTTAATTTTTTAAAAATAATTTTTAATATCAACACATCAAAATGATTTAAAAATATTAAAAACATATTAATTCAAAGAAAAAAATTTAAATTTTTTTCAAAATTACTTTTGAAACACATTACTAAATACGCCGACAAGAAAATATGGTCATGGTTACTTTCAAAATATTTTTTACTTAAAAATACATTAAAATATTTTTTACTTCAAAATACATTAAAATATTTTTTTTAAAAAATTATTTTTAATATCAACATATTCAAATAATTACAAAATACTAAAAAAAATACTTTTAAAACATAAAAATAAACAACCCTTAATTACTCGACGCTTGGCACGAAGATAGCATGAACAAGTATATACGTGATTCAACACGAACATGGATGTTCATAGTAATCACTTATCATCGTCAATCTTGGTGTTTCACAGTCGTTTGCGATTCAACCTAACATCTTGAAATTAGAAGTTTCTTTTAAGTTTAGAAGTTAGCTCAACTGACATTAACACCACTCCTTCCTTCAACTAGTCTTGAGTTTAAGCTTCTCTTTTATCATGAAAAAAAATAAAAAAAAAATAAAGGGTTTAAAAGTGATTTCAAGTTGGGGATTAATAAATGGAATTAAGTTATGAACCTTAATTACCAATTTTGATGTTTCTCATATAATGTTTAACTTAAAATTAAAAAATAGGAGATAATTAAGTTGCTTTAATTCAACTTTTCATAATTAAAGGCACACGATTCAAGTTGGATATGAACAAATAAAGAATTAAACAGGCTGCAATTTAACCCGTTTTCCAATCCCCCAACTTGCATTAGTCTAATTCTAATGCTTTGCTTTGCATATGCTAAGCTAGGGACACATCGAAATGATGATATGGATAGCTAAATAAATTAATTAATTAGAAGAGAAAAGAAAGTGAATTAGCTGTGTGTGTCTTGCTAGCTGTTTGTTGATCAAAATTAAAGCATGAATAACGTTGCTAATTAAGCTTTCGGTTTCCCATCATCCATGACCTCAGATGTTGTTAACAACAAGCTATATCGATCAAGCATTATTGTTGAGCAGCTCCCTTAAGAAACAGTAACGTTTCACACTTGCAAATAAAAACAATCATGCAATATATTTGCAAGTGTGAAACGTTACTGTTTCATATATATATATATATATATATATATTTAGGGATCTCCAAATTAACATGTGTTTAATATTGTATTGCATGATTGTTTTTAATTTTAGATATCATCATATTAAGAGTCTGTCTAGTTATGCATTTGCAGTAGCATTTTTATTTAATTATGATTTCATTTTGTTTAGTTATAAAACAAAATGCAATTTTAATATATAGTCCCACCATTAAATGAGTTCAAACCTCATAAACGTTTCTGAGAAGTTATTTTGAGTTGCTTTTGCTACATTTCTCCTCCATTCTATTTTTGTAGACAGAAAGAAGGAGAAGAGCAAAAATTCAAAAAAAAAAAAAAAAACTGTCATCCATCAATGAAAAGCTGCTTCCTTTTACTACCAGCATCCATTGTTTCCATCACCATTCACTACTCTTTCTTTTTCTTTTTTTCTTGTTTTTTTTTTAATTTTTTTTGCATTCTCCACCACTATTCTACAAGTAAACAGTGAAGAGCAGCTCACCACTGGTTTCTACTATTTTCATCACCAACTACTGCCTTTTCTTTTCCTTTTTTTCTTCACCTTTATCTTCTACATTCTCCACTGCTCATGGTGAATAGTGGAGAATATCTCTAATGTTCATGGCCGGATTGAGTTTGACTCAGTAAAATAAAAAATTCAAATTTTTTTTCCAGATATTATATTTTATTTAAAAAAATAGTGCTTAACATTATTCAATGACATGACATAATTATATTATAGGAAAATCGCATGTTGACTTAACATTTGTAGAATTTGATCGCAATCCTAATTTTATTTTCAAAAATATTTTACTTGATGTTATTGCATGCTCAGGAAGTCATGGAAAATTTAATCCTTGTCGAATGAATTTCATACGTAATGCAATTGCAAATAATTTAATGGAACAATAAAAATATTTTATATAAAGTATTGTTTATTTCATGATATAATAACAATAGTTAAATCTATAACATTTCAAAAAACCATCAATATTAATATATATCTTTTTTAGTTATTTTTCAACCTCAATTTGAAAAACATTCTTAACCAAACACATTAAATTATTTTTTGTTTAACCTCAATTTCAGCCACAGTTTTAACCAAACATATATTTTTTTAAATTAACCACAACTAAAAATACTTTTTATAAAATAATTTTTTTTTCAAACCACAGCCACAATAGTTACTACAATACTAAACACACTCAAAACTATAAAAAAACACTAAAAAAACATCTTCTTGATGTTTTGTAGTAATACACAATAAATATAACAAATAAAATCTTAAATAAAAGTTAAGTTATTTGCAAAAGAAACTGTTTAATATAGAAACAAATAAAGAGTTTGCTTTGAGGTGTAAAAATACTGTTTTGAGGTATTTATTTATCTTACATAAATATAATATTCCTAGGATACACCTAAATTTTCTAAATCTCTAATAGAATGAGAAGAGAAGATGAAAAAAAGAAAATACATTTTTATATATATGTATTCTTTGTGTAGTAAGATGTTTATTAAACTTGAAATATTATAATGAAACATTATGCGCTATTAATAAAACTATATGATTATTAATAAAACAATTATATTTTAAATTAAATTTAATATCTATTATTTAGTTTTATCTAAACAGTTATAAATATTAAAATTAATTATAAAAATTAAAGAAATAAATTTAAAAAATAAATTAACCTCATAGTTTTGAAAGCCTACTAAGAGAGCTCATCCACCATGACTTTCACTTAATGTACTATACAATAAAAACTCACACTTATAAATATTTTAAAAAATATTTCTTTATAATGTAGATTAAACATTGCTTACTTTTTATTCATTTACAAACTATATTAATATAAATACTTATAACATAAAATAAATATTTCTTACTTCTTTATTTATTTACAACTATGCCCCACTTAACTTTTCTTTTTCTTTCCTTTTCTGACATTAAAATTGGATTTAATCCCTCCTTCATAATGTCAGTATTTTTCCTTTATTTAAAAAAGAAAAGAAAATGTAACTAATCAAGGGATCTTATTTCTTTGGATGCCGATTTTTTTTTTAACCATTACCAACATTCTGCATAATAACTTTTAACAAAATGATTACGTTTGTGGAAGGGATCATTAGATCTCCTAATTAAATGAATCAATGAATTAATAGGTTTCTTTAATTTGACACTATATAAGAAAGGATAATCTCAAAAAAAGAATTTTGTGGGATACTAATAAAGTTTGACAAAATTAAATGATTCATGTTCAAGTTTTTATTTATGGATCTAGTCCAAATATTTTGTTTTCCTTAATGAAATATACCTTATAATTACTATATTTTTAAAATAGGAGAAAAACAAATAAATGAAACCGCACTGCAAATTCATGTCTTGCACGAGGTGAGCAATATATATATATATATATATATATATATCAACCTTTTTATTTATTATTTTCATGTTAATGAATTTTCAAAAATTAAATTATTGAGAAAATTCATAAAAAAAAAAATCAATGAAAAGTCTTAGCAAGCATAGTGGTAGTTAAAGAAAGGGTGAGGGATTAGCATGAACATTTCTTACTCTTCCTGAAGCAACTGAGAAATAAGGGATAAGGTCGAAAAAAAAAAAAAAAGAGGATTAAAGAAGGTTTAAGAAATAAGGGATAAGGTCGAAAAATAAACAAAAAAAAAAAAGAGGATTAAAGAAGGTTGGAGAGGATAAGGAAAGACAAATAAAAGGGAGTATAAATATAGAGACTTACACAAGAAAAAAGGGGAGAAAAGTTTGTTGTGAAGGGGAGAATAAATTGTAGAGAGAAAGTGTGAGAGGAAAAGCTGTGTGAAAGAAGAAATTAAAAAAAAAGGTGAAAATAAAAAGAGATTTTGAGAAAATAAATAGAAGAGAGAGTAGTGTGCAAAGAGAAAAAAAGGTTACATAATAATAAATAAACATAAAGGTGAAAATAAAAAGGGATTTTGAGAAAATAAAATAGAAGAGAGAGTGCAAAGAGAAGAAAAGGTTACATAATAATAAATAAACATAAAAAAATTTATAAAATTATTTATAAAAAATCATTTTTAAACGATACCTTAAAAATAAGTTATTAAAATCAAAATATCTTATGTTTATAATGTTTATTCTAGTGTCCATGTTTTGACATTTTAAAAATAAAAATTTAATTTTATTGAATCAGGTTTAACATCTTAATTTTATATTGTAATATTATTTCATATTTAATAACAAAATAAATACATATTAGTTTAGACAAATCTTAGCATGTATGTAAATTAAACATATTAACCATTAAAAATAAATAATAATTAACTTATTTTAGATATAATATATAAAATAATTGTTATTTTTTTTATTACATAACCAACCATTTGTACACGTTTTTAAAAGACCAGTTAGAATATTTTAGTTAGCATGAAATTAAAGAACAACTATTTTTTTATGTTTTTACTTTTTTTTTTAACATATAGTTGATCTCACTGCCCCTCTGTTTTGGTAAGACCAAGATTAATATGAAATTAATGCTGTACCTGAATGTAGGCCAATCTTAAACCTTCCACACGGATTGGAAAAATAAAAGAAACCCACATGGTAGGTCCTTCCCCACACACATGATTATCACCATCCATTTCTCTCTTTTGTGAAAATCAACGGCGTTGTACCCTTGTCTAATCTTGTATCCTATTTTGATGAAACATGTGTGCCATGATGCAGATGCCTGGGATTGCTACAAGGTAGCTCGCCATTTTACCTTCATCTTTAATTCATCATCTGGGTCTTGAAGAGATGCAGCTCTGCACAAAGTACAGATATCTGTCTTCCATAAAAATGGTTACTTGCCAATAGCATATTCTAATAAAAGGATTAGCTAGGAAGGGTTATCTTCTGATAGTCATAGAAAACTGTCTCTGTAATTAAGAAGCTTCGAAAACATGTGGTTCGTCTGATATTTGCATTTCTCTATGAGAATCACCAACAAATCACATGCATCACCTTTTTTAAAGACCAGAATTCTTTACAAGGAAACAGGACACTTGTTAACTTCCAGCACGACCTAATTCTAGTAATCAACTAGCCGAGGGACCAATGCATTCGCGTGGAGTCTCTGTCTTTTTTCCTTTTTGTAAGAACTCAATCCAGTAATTATTTGCTCATGAATTGCCAAGTCAAGCATATATATGAACCTTGAGAAGTGTTTTACATCCCTGTCCTCAAGAATTAATCCACAGTATCGTAGCATCAAGGCCCATTTCTACATACTCATCAACTTTCATGCAAATATTGTTCAAAAAAGAGAGCAGACCAGCTCTGTGGGGGTGGAAGTGTCCTATTCAAGAATGTGTACGATTAAATGTGGATGGTTGCTGTAGCTGGAGGGATTCTAAGAGACAGCTTGGGATTGTGGTGCAAGGGGTTCACCATCAACACAGGTATATACTGTTATCACACTAGTATGGAGCTAGCTTGGTCATTTGGGACAGGCCGGCTCATTTTGGAGGCGGGCTCTTCACTAGTTGTATAGCTCTAAGCAAATTATGGTTAAATCGCACAGGAACTTCTAGCTAAGAAATGGGAATCCAGGGTGCTGGAAATTCTCCTTTAATTCCTTATGTTCTGGCCCTCCGGCCTCCTACATCAAGTACGAAAAATAAAAATGTCTTTGCCTGGGTCCTTGTGCGGTAAATGATTTGAATGAGCAACAACTACGTACATGCCTTCTTTAATTTGGCAAGATAAGAACTCAGCTGTATTTTGTCACTTTGTTTATTAATAATTCGTCCTGTAACTTTCATAGATGACTAAGTTGGAGTTAATAGAAGAAGAAGCTCGAAGAAAATTGATCACAACTCCGGGGCAGACCCAGTAAATGTGACTGCATTAATATTGTAATATGGGATTTTCAAAGGTGATCAAGTTGGTGTTATAAATTTAAGGGATCTTGCTAAAATTGGTGTCGATGTTTTATACTTTATAGTTTTTTGTTGCTTGTTCATCTTTCGATTGTGAAAATGATTCTGGTTCAATAAGACGTGAGTGATTCTTAAAGACTAAACACCGCATTTCTTCTTCTCTCTTTTTTTTTTCTTCTTTTCTCTCTCTTTTTTTTTCTTCTTTTCTCTCTTTTCAAATCCTTGTTGAAAACTAATCTTCCATTGTCACTGTTGATTTAAAGTTCAAATGGTCAAGACCAGGACCAGAGGCGAAATACTCTTTCACCTATTTATACCTGCAAATCACATAGAAAATAATTATTAGCACTTCTTTTCCAGGAAATTCAAAAAAAAAAGGAAGAAAAGTTGTATACATGGTGATCAAGTATTTAAGTGATTGATCATTTACAAAAAGGTTTAAAGTGAAATTGTGGTTGCAGGATGGTGGGTGTTGGGTATGAGAGTACTGGAGATGTTGGTGGTTTAAGTGATATTAGGGTGCATGATACGACACCATTTAAAATTAAGTTGACCACAGGTTATCATTATGAAAAATGGATCGCATAAATGAACAAGTAAACTAATAACAAGACTATTTAAAAGAAGTCAGTAAGCTGGGTAGGTGCTCTCTTGTGTTGGGTATTGTAGTATAAAATGTTTTTTATAAT
Organism: Populus euphratica; assembly: GCF_000495115.2. Classification (NCBI taxonomy): domain Eukaryota; kingdom Viridiplantae; phylum Streptophyta; class Magnoliopsida; order Malpighiales; family Salicaceae; genus Populus; species Populus euphratica. The sequence goes on along the minus strand of NW_011499953.1, from coordinate 470,467 downwards.
ATTTTTTATTTAAAAATAAATTTAAATTATTGTTTTAGATTTTTTTATTTTTAATATTAACACATAAAATTCATCGTAAAACACTATAAAAATCATCACTATGGAGTTTCCTAATGAAACTAAAGGAACTGTCATATTTAAATTCTAAACTTGAAAGAATTATTTAATGCTAAAAATTTATTTCTTCTAGTCAATGAAGAAAATTGATGGACAGGTATAAGAAAAATTAATTTCAAATATTATTTTTCATATTATAAAGGGTTTAGTGCTACAAAAAAAAGATTTTTATAATTAAATTTCTATTTAGATAAGATTTTTTAACATCTAAAGAATTTTAAAAGTTAACTAAGCAATCCTGAAGTATTTAGGAAGGTGTATGTTGATCAAGAGTTATTTAAGTTAGGAAATTAACGTGGATCAAGAGTTATTTAAATTAAGAAATTAAAATATTTTGTTTTGTTTTATTTCTATTATATATAACATCAACAAGTTATTGTTAAGACTTGTTGTTCTTATTATTATTTTTATGTTTAACCTTAATTAATTCTTTGAATAAATATTTTATTTTATTTTATTTCTATTATATATGGCATCAACAAGTTACTGATTATTATTTCTATGTTTAACCTTAATTAATTCTTTGAATTTTAGTTAAGATTTAAAGCTTGTTTGAATTATAATTTAAGTTTATTATTAAAAAATTTTGATTAGTTTTTGTAAGTAGGTTAATTTAGCCCTCAAAGATGAGATTCATTAAGATTAATTTCCTAGAACTATTTAAATAAATGTTAAGCCTAAATTTTGGCACCTTTGATAAATAATATTTTTAAACTTTTTAGCTTAACATGTGAAAGAGATTTTTGTATATTTTGGTTTTTAAATAAATTGAATCTAATTTATTAAAGATTAATTGACTTCGTGGTGTTATTTAACTTTATTTTAATAACACGAGTATTTTGGGATATATTTTCATTGCATCACATTTTTATAATTTTTTTTATAATTTTTTAGATTATATCTTAATCTTGATTATAAATTACATCGTTACATCATATGTGATCAGGAGGTTATAGCAAACATTACATCATATTATATCATATGTGATCAGGAGGTTATAGCAAATAAAGATCCTAATTACAACTGAAGTTATTTACTAGCTTGGGAGCACAGGCTACAGGTTGGATCTTTGTGAACTAAACGCCAGATCTCAATCCCTATAACTAAGAAAAAGAAAAAAGGAAAACATATTGCACCAAAATATAAATAGGAGGAGGTAAAGATTTTAACCCCATCTTAAAAAAAAAAAGTGAAAAATTAACCCCATCTAATAATATGAAGTGGTATTGGACGAGATGAAAGATGTGAATGAATGTTTCAAATTCTTTTATTGAGAAATATTAGGTGTCTTTTTTTTTTTGTGGCAAGCTATCAAATTATTTTGGCATACTTGTGTTCACAGCCAGAGCATAGAAATCGTCGGGCCGATCATGCTCGATACTTCATTACTATACAAAAATACGGGAGGGATGACTGTTAGTCAAAAATAGGTGAGCTAACCCGAAACGTTGGACCAGGTGGAAACATGTTCTATATATATACAAATTTTAACTAGCTCAGCTGTTTTGACGACTCATGGCAATGATTTCAGTATCAACCACCTTGCATCTTGAACTTCATCTTGATGGGCAGAGAGGGTTGCCCATTCATCTTGAACTTCATCTCGAAAAAAGGTCAGATCATGTCATCAGTATGAACTTCATCTTGATTTGTTTGAGACTTGAGAGAGTACAATAATTACGTGGGTCATATCATTTATTTCGGCTAACAGTGTTAGAAACTTATGAGCGGTTCATTTCTCCTAATCGTTGCATCTGCCTTTCATGAAACGTAAAACACAAATCAAAGACTTGTATCTTAGAAACGAGGGGCCCTAATGCAGGGCACTTCTTTCTTTTCATCACATCAAGCTAATTTTCAGCAAGTTCAAGCCATTCACTCTACTTACAGATTGGTTAAACATATGGCTAGCTAAGATATCCCATCACCTTTTCTTGCTTTTAACTTTCATGTGAAAAATGACCCTTGATGGACCAATCTTACACCGTGTCATGGATTCAGGGAAGAAGTCATTATCAAGGCTTCTTTTATTTAGCCTAGAAATCTTAAAAGACTTGGCACAAAAATAGACAGACCAAAAGCCCAGATTGACAGTTTTTCATACCATGATTTTGTATTTCTATTACGCTCTCTACGAGGTTGTTCCAGAAGAAAGGATAAAATAAGAAATGCCCTTATTATTATTATTTATTTATTTTCTTTCTTACAGTAATGCAAAATATAATGTTAGAACACTTTTCCTTTCAAGGAGCCCTACCTCCGCAAATGTCAATATTGTCATCAGTACTTAATTCACAAAGGGACAAGAAAAGATGACAAAAGGACCTAATTTCTCTCTGGGCAAATAGGAAGTTTCTGGAAAGAAGAAGGTACTGACCGAGGAGATGATCAGAGCTGGGGAAGGTAGCAAAGTGTTTCTTCTCAGTGACTCGTTAAAAGAAACAGAAAGAGCTACTGTAGCTTTATTACTGTTTACATGGTGGATTCGAATGGTTAAATTATGATTTTGCCCTTGTAAATACACTGCAAATGGCCTTGGGAACAGCTGTAATAGCTTTTTTTGTTGTTTTGCCCAGTGAAATGATAAATATGCCCTCAGAGTAAAAAATTAATGCACTTGCAGCATGGTTTTCTTTTACTCTCTTCATTTTTAAATGCACGATAAAATAATCATAATACCCTTGAATTAAAATTGTCTTTCTCTTGGATCAAGGGTTTTTTTAATCCTTTTCTCTTAATTTTTTTAACAAATTTGATCATGAAAATGAAAATTTAGTGTGTGTGTATATATATATATATATGAATTAATTTTAAAAAAATCAGTTATATGTATTATTCACACAAACATGTATTTTTTGTACTTTTCAAAAGATGCATGTATTATTTTTTAGCGGTCAAATTCAGGCTTTCACGACCACATTTTAATTCTAATGGCATCGCTTTTATTTTTTG
>NW_011499953.1:453867-466142 GCF_000495115.2 Populus euphratica | reverse complement strand
AGGCATATGAGCTCATTTAAGTCTATTTGTCTAGCCTGAATTTTTTTGTAAATGTTTTTAATTTCAATCCATTAAAGTATATTGGCTAAAAATTATTTTGAGAATTTCTTTTTTAAATAATACTGAATTTTAATTCCTTTTTAACTAAGATCATAATCTTTTTTAAAATTATATTGGCAAGTACTTTTTGTATTACTATTTCTAACTTAACTTGACACATAAAAATAAAAAAAATAATAAAAAATAATGAAATTATTAAATTTATTGAAAAGATATACTATCCTTTGTTTTCTATTGAGTTTTTGATTATCAAATGTGATAGAAAACATGTTCATGACAATGAAGGATAATTATGGACACAAATTTAAATTTAGGATGAGGTCTTTCTAAATAAGAGAGATTGATAGATGAGTTTTTTTAAAAATTAAATATTTTTAATTTTATTTTATTTAAAATTTTATTTTTTATATGATATTATTAGAATATTCTAGTTTTTTTTTATTGGATATATAAAAGATCATAATAGCTAAACTATAGTTAATAAAAAAAGTAAATATTATAAGCTCTTATATTATGATATTATTCACCTTCGAGAATTTTGATTCATAACGAATCACATTACATTTCATTGTGGCAAGAACATTCCAATTCTGTCTTTCAGTGGTAATCTGATATTTGTTGTAAATTTTTCGGTTAGGATTTGAATAATAAATTAGGTCTCGCAAACTGGCCTTGAGTGACTGACTCTTATATCGAGAACATGCAAACCCTTAAAACCCTTTACACTGTAAAGCTTGCCATAAATATCCAGATAGACACAAGCTTTAAACACTTCATTGTTTGTTTTTACAGTAAGATCATGTTTTTGAAGATTTATTAAAAAAAAATAACTTTTATTTATTTTTTTATTTTAAAAATATTTTAACTTTAATTTATTTTTTTATTTTAAAAATATTTTAATATGTTAATATTAAAAATAAATTTTTAAAAATAAAAAAAATATTATATTAAAGTCGAAACGCACATGCAACACACTGCAGCACCCATTAGCCCGGAAACAACTGAACACACCAGCGGCTGATCTGTAAAATCTGCAACGTCAAGAAGCCAGCAAAAACTCATAGACCCCACAGCTTTTTGTACCTGATACCGTACCTATAATATCATCATCAACCCCAGCCACCTATAACTCCAAGTTTTCCTTATAAATACCCCCCTCGTAACCCTACACCAACAACCCTTAATCACTAGTTTTGCCCACTGAATTTGCTCTTTTATTCTCTTTGTTTGGAGTTTTTTATTTGATTTGCTAATCCTTGCATGGCAGTGAGTTTACTTGCACATGAGGTATCTGACCTCTGCTTAGGCAAGCCTGCTTTGAGGTCTCTCGCACTCACCACAACAATAGCTGAAGCTCTATTTGCTCTTAAGAACTCTGATGATAACTTCTTAAGTGTATGGAATTGTGATCACGCAGCAAAGACTAACAACGATTACAAAGGCAATTATGAAGAGGAAGGTTGTGATGTTTGTGAATGTAAATGTGTTGGTAAGGTTTCTATGGTGGATGTGGTATGCTATCTTTGCAAGGATGAGAACTTGTTGTTCCCTTCTGATGCTTTGAAAGCACCTGTTTCTGTTCTCTTGCCTGAGATTCCTGGAATGGTTGTTCATGTGGAACCAACTTCAAGGTATTGAGAATTGTGTTTTTTGGAGTTTTGCTACATCTCTTGAAGTCTCATGCTTTTGTAAATTGTTGAAGTCTGCAGCTCTTCTTATTCTGTTTTTATTGGTGTTCTTATCTGGGTTTTTATTGATTCTTCAGCTTTATTTTCTTTATGGGAGTTTCCAAGCTATTTAGTTTTTGCTCAAAGCCATGCTTGGCAGTAATCCCTTTAGCATAAGATTTATGATGCTCTGCCGTTAGTTATGCGGCACCTACTTCCTTAATCAGAACCAAGACCAATTCTTGATCAAATTTATGTAAAATACTAAGATTTGTTCTTAACCTTAATTATAAATCTCAATTTTATATACAAATCAGGTTGCTTTGGTATCATATCTGAACATATATATATATATATATATATATATATATATATATATATATATATATATATATATATATATATATATATATATATATATGTTCAATAGACAGCAATTTGAACATCAATAGTTTAGTTGGTACACAAATTTGAGTTTTTGTTCTTTTCCTTTCAATTCCATTAATAATCACTGTACTTTTTTTATCATTCAGCTTATTGGAAGCAATTGATCTCATCCTTCAAGGAGCCAAGAATCTAGTAGTGCCGATAAAGACCAGGTATGGTACAAGAAGAAAACAGCACCAAAAACTCTCAATCGCCAGCCCCCCCATCCACAATGGCCGGGAATTCTGCTGGCTAACAGAGGAAGACATAATCAGATTCTTCCTCGGCTCAATTGGCCTCTTTGCTCCACTTCCAGCTCTCTCCATTGATACACTGGGCATTATAAGCACTGAATTTCTTACAATTGATTATCACTCCCCTGCTATCTCAGAACTTGAAGCCATTTCTCGCTCTCTAGCAGACGAGACTTCAGTTGCTGTCATTGACAGTGATGGCATATTGATTGGGGAGCTCTCTCCATTCACTCTAGCCTGCTGTGATGACAGTGTTGCAGCTGCAATCACTACCCTTTCCTCTGGGGACTTGATGGCCTACATTGATTGTGGAGGACCCCCAGAGGACCTTGTCAAGGTGGTCATGGCAAGACTTAAAGAGAGAGGCCTAGAAGCAATGCTTCAAGAATTCACAAATTCTAGTTGCTGCTCTACTACCAGTTCATGTCAATCACAATCTTCGTCATCTGATGAAGAGTCAGTGAGCAGCACCCCAGTCAGTACACTGCATAGATCAGGAAAGTATAGTAGGTCCATGAGTTATTCAGCCAGGATGGTGAGAAGGGCAGAGGCAATAGTTTGTCATCCCAAGAGTTCACTTGTTGCAGTGATGATTCAAGCAATCGCTCATAGAGTAAATTACGTGTGGGTCATAGAGGACGACTGTAGCTTGGTTGGCATTGTCAGATTTTATGATATGCTAAAAGTTTTCAGGGAAAGTTTAGAGGATATGGCCTAAAAAGATGAGGAGCTTTCTCTGTTTTTTTTTTTTTAATGGCCATATCATCTGCTAGGCTCAATCCTGATCATGGTGAGATTAGCTTAAGGAAATAAGTGGTAGGAGAATTGAGTGAATTTGAAACACTCTTTGAGATGAGGACAGTTGGCCTTCGGTTGTATAACAATATGCATGTGTTTTCTTTTTCTTGGTCTTTTTGTTTGTCTTTTCCACTTCAAATTATTAGATGAAGAGCAGGTATAGGCAGATTTGACACTCTGCCTTTGTTTGTAGAGTGTGTGCCTTGTGGATCTTGACTTTGCTGAAGATTATGTCATGTGTATATTAAATCATAGTTTTGAGTGAAGTGAAATTTTTGTAGCATCGTGTGTGAATCAGCCCACATGTGGGCGGGATGGTCTTTCCGACACTTAACCGATTCTTACTAGCAACGTGTCAGAGTTGCTAGTCTTTATGATGACAGCTCATTGAAGTGGGAAAAGTAGCTTTCCTGCACAAATATGAAAATTCTGCAGGCAGGAAGACACTAATGCTTAATTAGTGATGCACATACATACTTGAATTGCACATGGTAGCATGGCACTAACAAAAGCTACAACCTTTGATGATTCATTCAGTTGTTTCAGGATGCAATCTACAGGAAACAAGGCAACACCATGTATCTTTCTCCTCGGAATTGGCATTCTTAACAAACCTTCGGCAAGGCAAAAACAGATGAAGTAACTGGGGTCATTGCAAGGAGTGCATGCCAGGTTCTCTTCCTTGGAAAAAATGTCAAACTCTCAAAAAGTCCAAAATTCTAATACAGGAATCTTTAAATCTCTTTTCCACATGCTGAATTTTGTCAAAATACAGATAGACCCTATGAGGACAATTCAGATTTTTCCTACTTTTGACATTATTTCCCTCGAACAAAAACAGCTTAATTCAATGCATATTTTCAGAAGAAAGTGAAATATTCCAATACATACATATATATATATATATATATATATATGTATATATATAGCTGGTGGGTTCAGTTAGGTGTGGTCAATACAGCTGGAAGGTACTTCAACTCATGATATAAACGTTGTTGGAAAAGAGAGGGACCTGAAATTTCCACTCGGTTTCTTTCACTGCAATAAGCAGCCCTATTACTTTTCTTTCATTAAATTTAATTTCCACCTACTTCTGGTGGCTTGTACGGTTTCCAGTAAATGAGAGGGTTTTTCTTCCCTATTCCCACCACCAGATGAGGACTCTCGGTTGCTGCTTTAGATGCGTCTACAGTGCACCTGCTGCACGCATCCACTTCTGATCCAAGAAATAATGCGAGAGTCCCAGACATAATTTTGCAGTAACCCCCCCAACAACGTCTCAATTTATGTGACCACGGAGTTATACCAATTTATGTGAATTTATACGTAATGTATCATATATCCCTCAAGCTGGGACCAAGAACAAGCGGTCCATACTAGTTGTATCATCCAACATGACAAACAAATGCAACGCAGCATCTCCCCCCTTCGGCTACCTAGCAATGGCCGCAAGTAGACTATGAATGTAAAACAAATTACAAAACATGATGGAGAGCAAAGGATTAGTAATTTAATTACTGATAATTACCACAAACCAATGCTTGTTTAGACACCCCAGAACTGCACAAACAATTACAATAATTACTTGTACACTAAACAAGATAGCTGCTGCTTTTAATTAACATAGTTGAATTATTTGAGGCCTTGAACAATAATCTATGATCAAATTCAAGCACTAAGACCAGACATAAATTTAAACATAACAAAAAAAGAACGTAATAATGAAATTTTCAAAAATTAAGAGGAGAAGAGAGGTCAACTGGTTAAATTCATAAAAACCTATTATCGAATCATGCTCCTTCAGACTGTAGTGGCAAATAATCTTGCAAAGCAACTGAAAGCAAGTAATGAATCAAAGAACCTTAACAGCACATAAAACAGCAAAGGGGATCTCAGGGGGAAAAGAGCATTAGGAAATAATAGGCAGGTAACGGGGGGAAGTTGGTATCCACAGAATACGCAGCTAAATGTGAATCAATAGAAAGAACATTGCGATGAGTGACAATTGTTTCACAGGACAACTATTAAATGAAGTGCATTTCATAGGTCCAATTAAAGCAATCTAACTCAAGTTTTCAAAACTATGAGACGACTCAATCTGGTATGAGAATATTAACTCATTTGAGTAGTTGTGTTGAGTAGCAGTTTAAACTTCTGATATAACAGTAGCATCCACAAAGCAGAGAAGGGTTCCTAGACTTGACAGTCATTTGCTTTCCAAAGTAAGGCCTGTATCATCTGCTGTTTCTTGAACAAATATTTCAGTTGGTTGCAGGCATCCCCTCAATGTGTCGTGCCCAAGTTGTGCTCTTTCATTATCTCCAAATCCAAACATTTGGCCTTGGTTAGTAACCACGACAGTGTGGTAGAGGCCTGTGCTGATCTGAGAAACACGATGAGCTCTTAAGCTATCAAGGACTCGAGGTGTCATCACTTTATCAGTTATACCCCTATCTGGAAAGCCAAGGCTACCAAATCCCATGCACCCAAAGCCATAAACAGAACCGTCATCGACCAGAACAAATGTTTTTCTTTTTCTTGCACAAGCCTATAGAATAACAAGCATTGTCACTGATAGGGTCTCAGATAAAATAGATTGGAAAAAGAATAGCCAACATGCAAACAGACATGAGATGCATGAATTAAGCCAACACACAGTTTTCATCGAAGCATGGTTTTGCTTGAAAAAAATATTTTTTTAGCTGCATCAAGAGGTTCTGTTTGCCATTTTACATAGTAAACTTACAGAAAGGAGAGATGAAGCAGCTATATGTTTGGAGAAGAGTGAGGTGAAGAACTAGAAGGAAAGAGAACATAAAGGACACAGCAAACAACCAGCAGGCACAGTGCATGTTGCCAAGGTTATGGAGGTGTTCTAGTATAATTCATACAATAAGGAGGGTGGTGCACTCAATTGGAGAGAAATTAGGAAATGAATTTTTATTTAATCTTTAATTCTATATATTTACGTATTTCTAATATACCTAGTCTATTTAGCAATCCTGTTTTGGTTAGAAGTTTTAATACTATATAAGAATCCAAGTCTTTGTGGGAATTATGGCCCCGTTATGAATTTTATTTTACTTGTTATAGATGCGTATGTGAAAACTTTTTTCATTGAGTGGAATGGTGGAATAAAATTGAGCTACTAGAATTTTTTGAAAGCTTGGTGCCTAGAGTTTTCTTCCTCTCATTCTTCTATTTTCCTCTTGTTCTTCTTTTATGCTATAAAATCTGAGCTATTGTTCACGGATTATTGCTAACAGGTTTATTCTAAATGAAATTCTTCTAAACATGTCCCTAAACAACATTTAACTGCTTATTGTAAGCACATCCTGGGATTTCAGTTCTATCCTCAGTTACCAAGAACCATACATGGCCTAGAAACTAAATACATCATATGCATACATTTTACTTCAAGGTACAATATTAAAAGTTGACCAAACCTGCACAGCAAGGCGGCTCTTAAGGCAGTTCACAAGGGAAGGAAGAGTCTTATCAATCTCATCCCCGTGGCCTAATGCTCCACAGTAACCTTTTCCCCAACTATAGACCTACAACCACCAGGACAAGGTAAGAAAATTCTTTGAAGACTTTGGATCAGACAAAAAAAGCAATTATCAATGAAACACAAGTTCATATTGGGCACAAAGACTAACAAATCCACTTGAATCAAGTGCCACAGCATGCTCATCCCCAGCAGACACATGGACCACATGAATATCCTTTCTTCTAAATGTCTGGATTGCACGTGGCTGGAACTCATCATGTTGCTCTCCATGACCAAGACAAAAATTAGAACCAGAACCAAAAGAGTAAACTACACCATTGTCAGTTACAGCTAACACGTAGCTGGGACCAGCAGCTATTTGAACCACAGGACCAATTCCCTCAAGCAGTTCAATGATTTTGGGTGTCGGTCTGTCTAGCGTGTCACCATGACCAAGTTGCCCATGTGTGTTCGTCCCACATGTATAAAGCTGGCCTTGTCTTGTGAGGAATACTGTAAAGTTAAGGCCCACAGAAACCTGAAACAATTCCCATTTTTATTTTATTTTTTAGAAATTTTAATAAAAATTCACGAAGAGAAACAAAAGCAGGGGGGGAAAGTCAAATGGTCCAAAAACACTAATAGTATTTTGTGTTGAAGGAAGAACCATATAATTGTTAGGAGGAAGAAAGTACTACTCCTATGCATAAGCTAAATGCTTTTTTCCTTAATTTAATCAAGTCTTCTAGAAACAATCAAGTAACATGTGATTCAGCAAAAAAAGTCACTGATGCTAGGGGGTCCGGATCTTCTTTCAAAATATACTCATAGATGTTGCCCTTAAAAAAATTAAATGGTGATTTGTCATATCAGAAAATTAACTTGGCATTGAAGGCATGGCACAATGCATTATCCAGGCAGCTTGACAAAAAGCTTGATACTTCACAGGCAACTGGCTCTAAATCAAACACAAGCATTTGGTATTCAACCTCAATATAATTGTTGGATATTGCAGAGAATTAAAAAAACCCAAGCAAAATAAGGTAAGTATTGTTAAGAAACAATAGCACTTGAATGTGGATATGAATTATCACATGCATATGTCCCCTCGCTCATATTACTTCGAATATGCAACACCAACTAAAATACATGCCTGTTGCTAAGGAACCCATTTAACAAGGTATGAACACTCTTAAGAAACAACATAAATTAGAATATAGTATAGTGAAATGTATGTTACCTGCTTGCACGAAACTGCCTTTAGTGCCTCAACAAGCCTGGGCCTAAATATGGGGCGATTTGTATCTTTGTGACCGCAGCAAAATGATGAATTATCACCACAAGTGAAAACCTGCATCATTGATTAGCATCGTCTGGCGGATATGACAATCACTTCTCGAAACCAAACACATGATTATAAAACCATATATGTCAACTGCCAGTAAGAATACAGTGTCTGAAAATTCATTGATATATTATGCTTGCCATGCATAAAAAACATCTACATCATTAGTGAATCAGAGGCATCATTTGAAAACAGAAGGAGATAAATGCCACAGGGTTGAGGCTCCTAGGCAACACAAAAGCAATACACGTCCAAGGTTACCACAATTATATAGCATATTCATCATTAATATGCCAAACAGTATCAGCATAGACAGTACCATTTTGTGACTGGAAATCTTGAACTCCTAACTTCTGTAAACAAAAAGTTCCTGAATGCCCATACCAAGGCATCAGAAATGGGCAAAAGAATAAAATATTACAAAATGGAATATGAAAATGAGAAAAGAAAGTGTTCTAGATTACTTACACCAACACAACTTTCTTCTAGGTATCCAATTCTATGTAACAATAGCATCCCTAAAACAATACCAGTGCAAATCACACTTGGTGTTTACCATCGTTGCTGGTCAAGCATCATTCACACAAGAAACCACCAAAATCTAAGAGCCTAACCATGAAGCAACTTGTTCAATATTATTATCTTAATTTTATCATGACCACAGTGGCCCCCTAAAGGTCTGCCCTTAAGCCTGTTCAATCTAGCAATTAGTTCAGAGATAAACAGATGACTGATGAAATATGAAGTATGAATGGTTACAAACCTCTCCGGACTGCAAAACAAAAGCAGCATGATTATGGGAGGCTGAGACTTGGACCACGTTAGCCAAAGATGGGAATCTAATCCGTGTGAATGCTACACATTGTGTTGTTTCAGCACCATGTCCAAGAACACCACACAAACTGGAACCACAAGAATATACAGATGAATCTCTGATCAGCAACGTGTGATATCTTCCGGTTGTAACCTGCATCTGTTGATTCGAGCCAAAGATAATAAACGTTAATAACTCTTCTGGAAGCATCAGCCTAGATACTATAATAACAGGCAAAAAGTGGGCAAGGTTTAGCACAAACCACATAGGTAATACCACGTGAAATTAAAGGTCATCCTTCTTAAAAATCAATTGTAATTTCCTTTTGTTAAGAAAAGGGGAAATTAAATAATTTTCCTAATATTTCCTTTCTAGGAACCCGTGACGTATGCTAATTGATGTTAGGTACCTACTCCACATTATCGAATACAATAGCAAACAATAATGATCATTAGAACTTTAGATCCCTCTCTAATATTGGTTTTTCCTTATCTTATTTCATAATGAGAAAGCCAACAGAAATGTTCCAAGCCATGATACACGCATTTATGATGATCCATGAGGAGAATAACAGCAACAAAGCCTTAATGTGATAACCACACCTTATGATGAGTAACATTTGCATCATTGAGAATTGTTTGCTTTGGGGTTGGGGGGGGGGGGGGGGGGGGAATTTGAAATGTTATGGCAAGTATATGAAAAGAGAGCATACATTGCATGCTGAGGTCTTGACCATGCCTGATGATTCCTCCACAGCCTGCAAGAACCTCAAAACCCGCTTCCAATTTCCTCCACAACGATCAAACAACTCTTTCTGAGCATTCCACCCCATCCCGCCATACACTCTATGCGACACACATAACTGATGTGCTGCAAAATCCACCAACGACCTGAATTTTTGAGGGTACAACCCATGACTCGCTCCAAATGTCCTAGAAGTCAACTCTAAGCACACGAGGTCAGCAGCGCTAAGCCTACCGCTTGTCAGAATTTCAAAAATCAAATGTGATGGAAAATCCTCGATAGAAGCCAGCCTATACCTATTAGCCATTTATATCAAGTTCCTAACTTTTCACCTCCACGCTAACAGCCCACCAATCTTTTACCCTCAAAATCCAACACTAGCTCTCCAAATGCGGTAACAATTGAACTTAATTTGACAAGACCAACCTCAAACAGGGACGGTAAATAATAAAACAGATCAAATTTTTAGGCGAAATTTATTGCAATTAAAGCAACATATGAAGAAAACAACATCAGAGGGAAGAAAAATATACGGAATAGAATACGAGAAAGGGGGTCTAAGAGAAAAAATCAAATTGGGTTTTTGATAAAATGATTGGAAACAAAACATCAGAAGTGACGAAATTCTCACACAACCTCCCAAAATTTAATCAATCAAATTCTACAAAACCAACAGCTTTACCTGCAAAATTGAGTACAATTCAACAATAAATTAGACCAAAGTGCACTATTTTAACACAAAACTGAATGAAACGCAAGATTCTGAGACTAAAATTTAATTCAAAAACCATAGAAGAGGAATGGGTTTCAGTAAAGTTGTCTACTTTGACACAACAGTGAATAAATTGTGAGATTTTGAGGACAAAAAGGGGTTCAAAATCAATAAACAAGAAAAGGGTTTTGATAACTGGTGATCACTTACCAAACCAACCAAAAAAGCAATAGAATTTCACTTTTTTAGAGCTGATCTCAAATTTATAAACCACAATGTAGGTAAAATGAGCACATAAAGTGCAAAGGAAGAGAAAATTAAAGAAAGCTAGGGTTTTGGAGGTATCTTTAGGACCACATTTTTCTTAGTTGTCAGTCATGGTTTCTCTCTCTAGACTCTAATTTTTACTAAATCTTTTATTTCAAGGTTGGATTTAAGAGAGATGATTGCATTGGAGATAATTAGGTAGGGCACGGATAGAAGGGAAGAAGAAAAAGTCTTTTGGCTTCTTTTGTGAATTGTACTTTTCGACTTCACCGTTAATTTTATGTCAGACTTTTTTTTAATTGACGCGTGGAATTCTCTGGAGTTGCCATGTGGGGGGGAATGAAGTGGTTTATGCGTCAGCTTTGCACCAATGGAAAGAAGGATGATTGTGCAACCAATTTTTCGCGAGTAGATACATAGGCATACTCGCCCCCACTAAGCTTTTAGTTTTCATTTTTACATTCTTGATTCAAATTTAACATAATAATACAAGGAACTGTTATGAAATTATATATGTGCATGTCTATTTATCTTTCTTTTTTTATCTATTATCTATTATCTATTATTTATTATTTCTAAGTTTATTTGAATTTTATATCTTTTTATAACATTTAGCTATACAAGAATTAATGTATAAGTAGGAATATTATTAAGATGATGTTGAGATACAATTACTTACTGTTACAAGATTATATAAAATAAGAATGTTTTTTTATTTCTATAATTTTTATTATTTTATTTATTTCCTTTTCTCTTTACTAATTATATTATTTGCTTTTAAAGATATATTTTTATAAACATTATTGGCATATGCTCCTTACTTTTGTTTTAAAATAGATGATTTTTTAAGTTGAAGGTATGTTTATCAACTTAATGTTTTTTTTCAAATACTTCTAGTTATTTAAGTGTATCATTTTTTTTTTAAGTTTATAAAACACTTATTCAATATTTGACTAAATGATTATTCAATTTTCATTATAATGTTTAAATCAAATTTCTAATAATTTTGATATTTTTAATAAAGTAATCATGATAAATCTTGTCAAAATTGATTTAGTGGAACTTTATATTACAAGTAAGAATTATTTATCATGGGTTCTTGATGCCAAAATTCACCTTAATGTCATGAGTTTTGAAGATACCATTAAACATGAAAATGAAGCATCTAATAAAAAAAAGAGGCAAAGACCATAGAAAAAAAAAGTTGAAAATTGAGTATTTTATCTCTTTGTTCTTTGACAAAACTTAAAAGAAAGAATCGACCATCAAAGGACAATTATTCTCTCAAAAGTTTGTTATGATTGGATACATTTACAGTTGTAGGATTTTGAATTGGCAAATGAATATAATTTTGCAATGTTTAACATCAATTCTAAATTAAAATTATATGGAGATAATATCACCGATGGATATTGACACAACTAAAAGATTGATGTCTTCTTCCAAGTGTAGGAGTGTCGAAATAATAAATAACCTGGCAAAACCGGGGTCAAACCACAGGGAAGTTAATTGTATAAATTATAGATAATAATAATACAACAACAGTAATAATAATAATAATAATAATAATAATAGTAATAATAGTAAAGAAGAAATTGATGAGAACTTTGAGATGGAAGATTAACGTAAGGATTAAACAATGATAACAATAAATATCAAGGTTAGAAGATCCATTAATGGTATGTCAAACAAGTATAG
>NW_011499953.1:453666-453857 GCF_000495115.2 Populus euphratica | reverse complement strand
TCAAACAAGTATAGTATAAACTCTTATTATTCAATTGGAAACCACACATAAAAAAGATTCCAATCAGATTATAAATTGTTAACATGATTACATTAGTTATCTTATTTAATTAATGTTAATACTTATAAATCACATCAGACATTTATGATTATAACTTATATTAACAACAAATTAAGTTCTTTTCATAGCTT